>NC_133663.1:2586877-2676877 GCF_037893015.1 Macrotis lagotis | reverse complement strand
CACAGCTTTCTCCAAGTCCCACCTAAAAACTCTTCTTTTACTGACAACCTTCCCTCTCTCTTATTAAAAATATTTTTATGTCTTTAAATGTTTCCCAATTCCATGTCAGATATCTAATAATCATTTTTTTTAATGCTGAATTGCAAGTTTTCTCCTTCTTTCATTGCTCTGAGGTAAGCAATTTGACACAGGCTGTCCCCTCTCGATTCTGGAGTTTTCCCTCAAGTCCACTATTTCCTATTGCTCCCATTTAGCCATTATTTCCTATTTCATTTGAAGATCTGTGTTTGCACGGTGTTTCCCTCACTGGAGTGTGAGCCCCTTGAGGGCAGGGCAGCCTTCTGCCTCTTTTTGTGACTCCAACATTTTGTGATGAAGCCTGGAACTTAGCAGGCTCTTGATAAACATGGGCTAGTTGGCTGAAATGACAATCTGCCAATGGAAGACATCTTTTGGGATTCTTTTCATATCCCTTGGGTGACCCCATATTCCCAACACTGACTTCAAGAATCTTTTTTAAATTTTAAAAAGCAACATAAACTCTGTAGTGACTTGGACATTGATGTGAGCCTGGATCTCAAGGTTTTCTTTGTGAATGAGATGAGGGCAAGAAGCACAAATGAGGAAAGCAGCAGAATTCTCACCACCCAATCCCTTAGTCCACATGCCTGACTTTAACCATTCAAATGTGCCGGCAGCCAAAGCCCAGGGGTCCACCATGGTGACACTATTTTCTCACAGTATAAGTAATTCTCCTCATAATAACAATGAAAACAAATTCTCATGAGCCATTGACCTGGGCTCCCAGAGTATTCTTCACAGGCAGGGAAGGACCTTCAGGTCTCTTATTAGCTAGGCCCTGCTTAGCTTCATTCTATAATCATTTCAGCAGATCTCTCCCTTCTCCTGCAGTAGGCGTTTGGGAAGAAGGGGAGAGAAGGGAAATTTCCCTGCCTCTTCCCATTCTAGTCCATCCTCCAGTCACCTTGCTAAAAGGGAGGACAGCCCAGGTCACCACTCCATCCTCGAGCTGTACTTCCAGGGTCAAATGGAAAAATTCTCTCTTAGGTTTTTTGAAGTTCTCCACACTCTTCTCTTCCTCCATTTCCAGTCTTTTTGCACCTTCCTCCTCTCCATGGACTCTGGGTCCAGGGCATTAGCCTCCCGGAAGGCCGTTCCTCCCCCAGACCCTCCATCTTCTGGCCCTGTTCCCTTTCTTGGTGTGAACTACAAGCCCAGGCTCCCTTCTCATCTCTGCCTCCGGGCTGGCCTGCCTTCCTCCAGGTCTTCTCCAGGAAGCCTTCCCCACTCCCCAGGAATGCTGGTACCTTCCTTCTCAGGTCATTTGACACAGAGTTTTGTACATCTGGCTTCGCCCCTAGACCGTAGGCTC
This sequence comes from Macrotis lagotis, assembly GCF_037893015.1. Taxonomy (NCBI): domain Eukaryota; kingdom Metazoa; phylum Chordata; class Mammalia; order Peramelemorphia; family Peramelidae; genus Macrotis; species Macrotis lagotis. The sequence goes on along the minus strand of NC_133663.1, from coordinate 2,675,484 downwards.
CTGGAGAGCTGGGTTGTGCCTTGTCTTCCTATGGAGCCCCAGAGTAGAGCATAGTACCCCCGTAGGTGCTGGTTGAGTTGACTTCAAAGAGTCTCTCTTGGCTGTAAGGAGAGAAATGGACTTGCTCGGCAGGTGGGTATGTCGGCAACAGGTGTTTGTTCAGCACCCACTATGGGTCAGCACCAGAGTTATAGACAAGTCCTCTGGAGGTAGGGATTCCCCTTTTAGGGAGCACTTCCCAAAGGAAGATGGAGAAAAGGCAAGAGAAAGTGACAAAGGTACCCAATCAAGTGTGTATGGGGAGGGGGAGACTGATGACCAGTGTGTGGGGAGGGGCTGGGAGTCTGGAAGCCAAAGGCAGAGACAGACAGAGGGACTGTGAGTTGCCTCGGGCCCCTCCCCTAGATGAACACGCCAGGAAGAAGTCGCTAGTCGCAGAGAGTGAGATGGATGGAGGCCAGATAAGTCCAGGGGCGACTGCAGTGAGGCCAGAGAAGGTCAGAGGGACAGAATGATGGGTTGGCTTCCTGATGGGGCTGAGAGGGGCAGGGCCCTTTGGGGAGCTGCCAGGAAGGGCAGATGACACAGCTTACCTTGACAGGCTGCAATTTAATGAGATCTATACTTCTTGGGCGGCTAGGTGGCGCAGTGCATAAAGCACCGGCCCTGGAGTCAGGAGGAGCTGGGTTCAAATCCAGTCTCAGACACTTAATAATGACCTAGCTGTGTGGCCTTGGGCAAGCCACTTAACCCCATTTGCCTTGCAAAAAAATAAAAAAAATAAAACAAATAAGTTCTATACTTCTTCCTCAAAAATATCCTAGCCAGTGGGATGGCGTACCATCCATGGAGTCAGTCCAAGAAGCAGCTCCCTTACCTAATCCCCTGCGGTAGGTAGCTTTTCTCTTTTCTCTTCCTCTTTTTAAGACCTTTTTCTTTACATCAAGGCCAGGAGTCCACCTCTCATTCCCCACCTTTCCTTCCTTAGTTTCCTTCTCTGACCTCTGAGGACTCCGAGCTTGCTTCTTTCTTTCTCCCTTTACCTTGGAACTCCTGCAGGGCCCAGAACATTCTCCAGAACTGACAGGATTTCTCCCCAAACCATCCAGGAGCAGGACAGGTGACGGGGCTTCAGCCATTGTCCAGGGGTGAGCAGCTTCTTGGGGCCGGCTCACTTCAGCCTCGGAGCTAGCTGCAGCCGCTGCAGTGCATTACTGGCTCAGCTCAGTGTCTTCCTGCGACACAAAGGAAGCCAGAGGAGAAGCCAGGGGATGAGATGTGCATCCCGAGTGTCGCTTAAACCAAAGCATGGACATGGGGAGCTGCCCCAGCCGGCCCTTACACACAATGAGGATGTCTGCTAGCGGTGATACAGGGAGTGGGGGGACGGGAAGGGAAGGGGGGTGTTAGGGGAAATCGAGCTCTGATGGGGCAGCCCTTTCACCCATCCTCCCTTCTCTGGGAAGGCAGCAGAAGGGATCCTTTCTATCTCCACTTAGGTAGGCTCTGAGAGTGGCATCTCTGCCAGTCTCTATGCTTCACTATGGAACGGTTCATAGAAGCCCCCCTAGGTTTTTCTGAAACTGTTTCCTTCCTAATTTATTACAGCACAGCAGTGTCCCATCATGTATCCACATGCGTTTACATCTAACGTAAGGGTGTTCTATACTACTTCGCTCATTCCCCCGATGGATGGCCATCCTCCCACTTACCAATTCTTTGCTACACAATACAAATGCCCTAGGTAGTTTGTCCCTGGGACTTCTTTTCCTCTTCCTTTGATCTAATTTAGGATAGATCTAGTGCTGGCATCCCTGTATCAAAGGAGATGCACAGTTCCATAACTTTTCAAGTGTAGTTGCAAACTGCGTTTCAGAAGGGCTGGACCAGTGTGTAAACATGCACCAAGAGCGCATTTTGGACCCGTTTTCCCTCAAGACCTACAGCATTTGTCATTCCCTTTTTTGTCATTTATGTCATAGCAAGTATGATCCAGAAGAAGCAGCAACTCTGCATTGTTTAAATTTGCATTTCTCTCATTTTAAATGATTTCAAGCATTTTTTCACATGGCTATTGATAGCTTGGATTTCTTCCTCTAAAAGCTATCTATCCATATCCTTGAACCATTTATCAATTGGGAACTTCTTACAAATTTAAAACAGTTCTGTATATCTCTTAGAAATAAGACGTCTATGAGAGAAACACTGCAGATATTTGGTCCCAGTTTCCTACTTCTTTTCTAATTTTTAATTGCATTGAGTTTGTTTGTGAAAAATCTCTTTCTCATCTGGTTCTGAATTCTCCCCATAGATCTGACAAGCACTTTCTTCCCTGCTCTACCAATTGGCTTATGAAATCATCTTTTTTGCATAAGTCATCTACCTATTTGGAGTCTCTTCTGGTCTACACCTAGTTTCTGCCAAACTGCTTTCAATATTTCCCAATAGTTTTTGCTGAATAGCGAAATTTCCAATCACTGAGATCTTTGAATTTATCAAACATTATTAGTTTTTTCATGCTCATTTGCTTCTGCACACTATATACCCAATCTTTTCCACCGATCAACCTCATTTTCTCTTATCCAGTGTCAAATTGTTTTGAACAAATCCAACTTTGCGATTGGGATGAATTGGATGTTCAGAAGGACTAACACCTCTGGTAGGAGGGCTGCTCTCCACCATTCGTATCCATCTGCCACTCAACTTTGATGTGTGGCTCCAAGAAACCCTAGGAGGTACTGCAGCCACACCCCAGTAAAACCCTTTCAGCAGATAGGCTAAACCAGGATTAGGGTAACCAGACCTGTCAGTGAGTTGGGGGCTGTCTATCTACCCCAAGCATGTGAAAACTTCTCCTGGAAGAATGGGCAGTTGAAAATAGTTTGTTACAATGACCACAAAGGCAGCTGGTCCTGGTGAGATGGATCACCTAGAGCTTGGTTAGTCATTGAAGATGCCAAAGTCATCCACCGCCTCCTGAGCCATCGCCAGTCATCTTGGCTTCGTCTTGCCACTGGACTTCTATGACTCTGAAAGAGAGGTTGACCACTTTGCAGCTCTGCCTCATTCCAATCCAATTCACCTGATCTCACTTGTGGTGTCATTGGTCTTTTTCAAAATGAAGGACAAACCACAGCTGCTAGACCACCTTCCTTCCCATTGCCCCCCTTAATTACCTTGCTATTCCTGAACTTTGCTTTCTCCAAATGAATTTTGTCAACTAAGTAATTCTTTGATAGTTTGATTCTTTTAGTACTGAATAAGTAAATGAATTCAGGTAACATTGTCATTTTTATTATAGTGGCTAGACATGCCTATGAGCAATGAATAGTTCTCCAATTATTTATCTCCTTCTCTGTGTAAAGAGTATTTTAGAATTGTGTTCATATAGTTGTGTATATCTTGGCAGGGAGACTTCCAAGTAGTTTATCCAGCCTATAATCATATCAAATAGCATTTCTATTTCTTGCAACTGGATTCTGCTGGTAACATACACCAAAATACTAATGATTTGTTTGGGTTTGCTGAAGCTGCTAATTGTTTCAGTTAGGTTTTTAGATAGCTCTCTAGTGTTCACTAAGCAAACCATCATGTCCCCTGTAGAAAGTGAAAATGTTATGTTGTCTTTGCCTAGATTTGTTCTTTCCATGGCTTTTTTTCTTGTCTTACTGCTATAGCTAGCATTTCTAGTACTCTGTTGAATAATAAAAGTGATAAGGGGTCTCTTTGCTTTACCCAGAAAGAGGAGAGCAAGGGAGGGAGGATAAGAACAAGGAGAAAGCAAAAAGAAGCAAAGAGAGGAGGAAGGAGCAGAAGGTCAGGAAAGGAGAGAGAGGAAGAAAGAGATCAAGAAGCAATGAAGGAGAAAGGAAGCAGGAGAAGGAGCAGGGGAAAAGAAGAGAACAATTGAATGAGAACCTCCAGAGGAGATAATAGCTTAGCTGTCTGGTTGATTTGTGACTTAGCTCCCAGAACTTCTGGGAAGACATCCAGAGAAGCAGCTAAGAAGGGAGAAAGCGTGGGAGGTGCCAGGAGGACTGGAGACACCTAAAGAGACAACAGGAGCCTGAATTCCCTCAAGGAGGATTACAGTAGCCACCAGGCCTTAGGACTGGATGGACAGCATGACTTCTGGCCCCTAAATGAATTAATATGGATCCCAAAAGCTCACAAAAAGATGAATGGTAAAATCTATCTTTGCATGTAATTGAAAAAATAAAATAACATTAAAAATAAATAAATTAACATTTTTAGAACACAGACACAAATGTTTCACCATCTCTGGGGTAAACACAGTTCCCCTTGTGCATGAATATATAAATCTATAATTCAATAATATGTGATTTTGTTCATTGGAGTCTTCCCTCCCTTGACACAGATGGTAAGCCTCCAAAGGCTTAGTAAATGTCTTGGGAGTATATGGGGTGTTCAGAAGGATTAGAACCTCTGGAGGGAGGGCTGCATATCCATCTTTGGTGTCCACCTCTGACCCATCTCTCACCTGTGACTCCAAGAATCTCTAGCATGTGTAGCAGCCATAGCCCAGAAAAGCATCCAGGCAGTGGGGCTAAAGCTGACTGAGGGTAACCAAGGAGCCTTAAATCTGTTGCTATGTTAGGAGGTGTCTACCCCAAGCATGTGAAGACCTCCCCTGACTGAATGGTGAGAAAACAATTTATTCAAAGGCCATGAAGATGGTTAAGGCAGGCATTGTAGAGTGCTTAGAGCTTGGTCAGACATGGACGCCACCAAGATGATCCACTGCATCCCACTCATCCTGACTTTTATCCTGCCTCTGGACTCCAATGGCTCTGGAAGAGAGAGTGAGGCTGACCCCTTTGTGCAAACTCTGACTCATTTCAGTTTGGCTCAGAGCAAATCAGGACCTCACCTGATGGTGTCATTGGTCCTCTTGGAAAACAAAGGATGAACAAGAACAGATGATCTTGGAGAGGTGCCCATGGCCAAAGTAAAAGGTCCGTCTCCCTGCAGTGAAGCTGGTGCTAATCCTCCCTGACCTTAGCTAGGATGGTCCTTGGATGGCCCAGAATTGGATATCCTCTGACTAGCCCAAGATGTCGCAGAATGAAATGCCCGCTGCTGGCCATTCAGACCTGACAAGGTTAGTGTTCAAGGCTCCTCCCATGTTCCCTCCTAGCTAGACTCCTTCAACACCTCAGGACCTTTGGTAAATAGAACATGACCAGTGGTCCTGAATCCTCAAATACATACACCAGACTACCAGTGTCCTACAGATCAAAGAGGATTCTATGAACTTAGTAATAATCCTTGGACCCAAGGAGCCCCTCAAATACAAGCCAATAGGCATTGCACTAAGGAGGTGGGGATCTACTGAGAAGAGGAGTAAATATGTAGCATCCCCTTGGGGCTCACTTGCTAACCCACCCAAGGACTTGAAGGTTCTGTCCCTAGATAGGTTCTGCCAGCAATCTTGTAAGTGACTAGCCTAATACTATAGCTCTTGAGCCCCCACCAGCAGGATTAACAATGAACCAGTAAATCACTTAGCTCTTAGAAGAGGCCTTAAGTCCAATGGTATAGCAAGACCCATGTTCACAAAGAAGCTTTCACAAAGCACTGGGATGTGTCTTCCCACAAATGCACAGAGAATACATGGGACAGGAGAAAGTGGGCGGGAACTTGAATTCAACTGGTAGAGACACATGGGGGAGACATGGGAATTCCCAGGAGAAGGGAAATCAGATTCTGTGGCAGGAGCTTTCCAGTGACTGGAAGCTATGCTTCTTGAGGAACAGCCCAGTCTTGCATCTTTTTTTTTTGTTGTCACAAAGCATTTATAACATGCTTGCTGGGCTAAACCTGTGCTGAGCTCTGGGGATTCCAACATAAGCAAAAAGCAAGACAGTATCTTCCTTCAAGGAGATTCCACCCCACTAGGTCACAGTTGGAGTGGGGCACGTTGGCCAAATCTGGAGTCTTGAGGATGTGGGGAAAAGAGTGCTCATGGTAGTCCTGGATACAGCCTCTAAAGGGAGACTCAAGGACAAATTCATCACTTGGAGGATGAGGTTTCAAAGGGTGAGAAGGTAGCTGGGACAGGAAATACAAATGCAGGGAAGAACTCGTGGAGGAGGTGAGTCCGGAAAGGAGGGGTGTAGGATTACCAAATACAGAGGTGAGGAAGGAAATCATTCCGATGTTGGAGGAGGAAGCACAAATGTGAGCCAGAATATCAAGAACAGAGAACAACAAGGAACCCAGTCTGTCTGAGACAGAGAGCACGTAAAGAGGAATCGAAGCAGGCTAGAAAGCTAAGGGGAGACCCATTTAAATGCCAAACAGAGGGGATATTTTATCTGAGAGGCACTGGAGAAACCTCGAAGCTTCTTGAGTGGGAGAGTGGCAAGGTCAGTATGTGCTGTAGGACTATCAGTTTGGAAGCTAGGCTGAAGACCAGTTGGAGAAGGGGGAGACTAGAAACCAAGGGGGTCCTTGGGAGCATTTTCAATGCACCCACTGGCTCTTGGGCACTGAGACCAGACAGGCTTAGGGGCAGGAATTCAAGGCCCAACTGGTGACCCATCCTAGTCCAGGTTAGCAGTGACCTTCCACTTCATGCTCTCTGAATTCAGGAATTGACTGAGTTACCAAGCCACCGAATGAGATGACTCATCAACTTGTACCTCTCCAACCTGTCCGCAGGAGCACCAAGACTTTGTGGAGCAGGTCAGAACCATCCAAGTGTCAGCAGCAGCATTCCCCTGACTCACCAGCCATATGACCCTTCCAAAACAGAAAATCAGGCAAGTGGCTCTGCCAAGTCTCATGGAGGAAGGGACTGGAGCCAATGAGCCAAAGTCCAGTGAATTTAGGACCTGGAACACTGAGAAGAGGACAAGGACAAGACTAGCACAAAGGCCATCAGGGATGGACCGTGACATTACTGGAAAGATCACCACACCGATGAAATCACGTGTCAATTTTAGCATGTAAGGACAAAGATTCAACATTGACCAGCACTTCCTGCTTTTGAAATATAACAAAGGGACTATGGCATTTAGCTTGAAGTCAGGGAAACTCAGCTTCCAGTCCCAACTCTAATTCTCTGCCAAATGTGACCCTCAGACTCTGTCTGCTCATCTGTAAAATGGCAACAATAGGACCTACCTCAAAAGACTGCGTGAGGTTCAAAGGAGACAATGTGCACAAAGTGCTCTACAAATCGTGATAGCATTTTAGTTTTCTTGGCGTTGCTGTTATTCTAGTTTTTATTAATTAGCTGCCACAAACTCTAAGGTAATTTTCCTCAAAATTCCCTTCATTTCTGGTTCTACTTTATTGTTTGCAATTGAGTCCAAAGCAAACTTTGCAAACGTAGCTTGGGATGAAGTTGTTGGCAAGCCAAGTCAACACTTTGTCCGGTGTTCTGTTTTTTTAATAAGAAAACAATCATCTGAGAGATGCAGAGTTGGTTTAATTTCTTCCTCCCCCCCCCCAAAGCTTACCTACCTCTGAGGAGATTTGGTGATCTTTGTTGGGATTCATCTAAACCATCCTTCATGAGGCCCAGGAGGCCATCATAAGTTACCATTTCTTTCTTCCTTTTTTATGCCTTATCCAGACGCTTACTTATCTCTTTTGTTGACATGATCCAAATATATCAAGGAAGGAAAGGTAGCTGACTAGCAGGACCCTGAGTCCCAATGGGTACTAATAGTCCTGAAAAGGACAATTCAACAGCGAACTATTTTAGCCATTGTAACATGACCAATTTTAACCATTTAACAATTAATTAAGGCCAGTTGTGGGCCAAGTATCATACTAGTAGGTGCTATAAATACATAGGAGAGCACCAGTCCTCCAGGAGCTTGCAAGGCAGGACAGACCCATAAAGAAATGCTTAAAGCCCATATTAAGGTGTGATTAAGGACCAGGAAATGACAAACAAGAACCTGAGAGATTCCAGAAGGAAGAATTGCTTCTAGCCTGAAGAAACAGAGGAGCTGGATGAAGGAGGCCATCTGGACTGGGCCCTAAACGAAGTGGGAGGAAACAGGACTGCCTAGAAGGACACTGTGTACAAATGGACAGATGCAAGAAACAGCAGGACCAGATCAGAGGACGGGAAGCAACTCTGTTTGGCCAGATCCAGTAGGAGAGGAGAGGAGAGGAGAGAAAACACATGTTTCTGGAAGGGCCGTCTTGAAAACAGCAGGTTTCCATTACACAAGTGGCTCTCGGCCTTGACAGCCTCAGTCGTCCCACCCCAAACCCAAAATCCTAGAGATGTTATTGGCCTGGGAAGACTCCAGATATATTCATAACAACTGAGAAATAGAAATAAAAATAGGACACACTGGTTACATTTTCAACATCTAATGATGAAGAAATAAGTGAACATACCAGTGGGCAGCTAGGTGGTGTGGTGACCTTGGACTCCGGAGGTCAGGAGTTCAAATCCAGCCTCAGACATTTGACGCTTACTAGCTATGTGAACTTGGGCAAGTCACTTCACCCTGCTTACTTATCACATCCCGGGTCATCTCTACTCATCCTGATTCTTATTTAGCCATTGGGCCCAGATACTCTGGAGGAGAAGGTGAGGCTGGTGACTTATCACAGCACCCCCTCACCACAATCCAATTCATGTGCTTGTTATAGCATCATCTCCCTGATCATGGTCTTCTTCAAGAGTAAAGGACAGGGGTGGCTAGGTTGCTCAGTGGATAGAGCACCAGCCCTGGAGTCAGGATTCCTTGAGTTCAAATCTGGCCACAAACACTTAATAATGACCTAGCATGGGCAAGCCATTTAACCCCATTTACTTTGCAAAACAAAAAACAAAAAAACAAAGAATGAAGGACAAACAAAAGTATTTAGTATTTAACAAAACAAGATTTCATTGCCCGAAAAGTCAAACTTTATGGCAAGAAATATCTAAATGTCGAATCCCACCCCCTCTCCCCAAGCTATTACCCCTAGATTTGCATTTTCACTGGTGAGTCGGGTCTTCAGATGATGGAATTGGGCGATGGGGATGTAAACCTTTGGGGCTGTACTTCTACCATTATATATCTCCTAAGCCCCCACTAGTCTACTTCTTAGCAATCAGCCAGTAGACACAAATAATGCTCAGCAAAGTTCTTGAGCGGAATAATTGAAATGACTATTTCTTCCCTTCAGAAACCCATCTGCCACAAATAGAGAGAAAGCATCACTTAGAAGAGTCAGCAGAAGCTGATGGCAATGAAGCCAATGTTGAAGACACACATTCTGAGACAATTCAGAATTCCGAATGCTGCTGCAGCTGGAAGTTCCGTCTCTTGGGAAAGCCCTCTCTCATCTCCCCTTAGATGTAATGTGGATCCTGGGCTTCTCCACAGGTTTCTAAAGGGTCTGCTCCTCTCCACCACTCATCTCTTCAATGGCCTGGCCTTGAATCCACGGACCTATCTCTTCCCTCCTGCCAAAGAACCATGTTCCTTGAAGCTGCTTCTTAACTCAGATGAACAAAACTAGGCAAGATCTGGAGATACAAATACCAGAAAGCAGAGAACTTCTCTCCTTTTTTTTTCAATTGATGTTTTATTTTATTTTTCCAATGACGTGTTATGAGAGTTTTTCAACATTCATCCACATGCATATGCATATTTTTAAATTAAAAAATTTCCTTCCACTCTCCTGTCCCACCCCTCCCCTCAGCAGCAAATCATATTGTACATACACATTTGTGTTTAACAGGTTTACAGATTAATCATTTTCAATATGAGGAATTAGGACTAAGGAAAAGAAAGAAAACCATAGGAGAAATTTTTAAAAAGTAAATATAGTTTGTTCATTCATTCTGAGAGAACTCTTCTAATAGGAAAAGATAGCGTGCTTTACAAGGAGAGGTCTTCAGGGAGGAGTAGTCAAAACTAGACTAGAGGGAATGGTGTTTGGAGACTGAGATGTCCTTGTCAGGAATGGTGGTCTTCATCTGATTACTGTTCCCAAAGCTAGAGTTACAAAGGTGGGGGGAAGGGAAGATGGATGTGCCAAGGGGCAGAGGAGGCCTGTGATCACCAGACAGGTTCGGGTGGCTTGGATGCCCACTCCTCAACTGAATGCAAACTCCCCTTCAAAGTGACCCATCATGGGGAAAAAAGGAGAGAGAACTTCCCTCAGCTCAGCTCCTCCTCCCCAGGCAGCCCATAGGCTACAAGCCCCTCTGCCCCCAGAATGATTAATTTGTTTTCTCATCCAATGAAGGTGTTCCCTTTAATCTATCACACCTCAATAAAAAGACTGCCCAGGTATAGCCACAAATTTACAATTAGTTCCCACTTCATTACCACATTAAAACCTCATTATCTGTGACAGAATTATGTGACTGTCTCAGAATGGAAGAGGGGAGTGGTTAAGGAGGAGAGAGTTCCATGAAGAGAGGAAAATGAAGCAAGAAGCCAAAGAAGGAGAGGCACATTGCTAACAGTGGTCACAAGGACAAGAAAACCAGTTGTCCTTGGAAAAAAAGCGTTCAGAAGGGATGGGAAGCTTTTGTGAGAACCTGTTCAAACCACACCCGGACAAGCCTGTGGGCTCCTATGGGCAGTCTTGTTAGCTCTTGGTTGGAGGCTTTGCTTTTGTCAATATGTTTAGAAAACACTTAGGGAGCTTAGAGCAGCTTTGAAGCCTTGGAATATCCATCCATGGGGGTTGGGATTTCTCCTAGAGATTGGTCCAATCATGGGACATTTTAGAACTCCTGGGGATGGAATGCCATTTAACACCCCCCCCCCCCCGCCCCCAGCCCAGGCTTGGCCTAAGAGATCTGTTGAGGATTGTGAGAGACAGCAGTGAGGGCTCCTTGGAGACTGCATCCTCAGGATTTGTAAGGGTCTGGACAACAGAGTTGCAGGGCTTTCTCAAAAAACATTTAAAGGGGCGGCTAGGTGGCACAGTGGATAGAGCACCGGCCCTGGAGTCAGGAGTACCTGGGTTCAAATCTGGTCTCAGACACTTAATAATTACCTAGCTGTGTGGCCTTAGGCAAGCCACTTAGCCCCATTTGCCTTAAAAAAACCTAAAAAAACCATTTAATATGATTTGAGTAGATCAGAGAATGTAGGAAGTAGGAAGCCAGGTATAGTTGGCAATTGGATGAGGGGCCAGGGAACCCAAGGGTAATGAATCAAGACGAATGGCTGAACTGGCCAAACTCAGGATCAAGATTGTGAAGCCAAGGAAGAGAGGCCAAGGAGCAAAGGATGACCTGGGAGGATGGAGGGAGGTTGAGGGGCTAGAGGCACACTCAACAGAAGGAACAGACCAAGAGAGGAGAGAGAGAGAGAGAGAGAGAGAGAGAGAGAGAGAGAGAGAGAGAGAAGAGGAAGAGAGAGAAAGAGAGGAAGAGAGAGAAAGAGAGGAAGAGAGAGAGAGAGAGGAGAGAGAGAGAGAGGAAGAGAAAGAGAGGAAGAGAGAGAAAGAGAGGAAGAGAGAGAGGAAGAGAGAGAGAGAGAGAGAGAGAGAGAGAGAGAGAAGAGAGAGAGAGAGAGAGGAAGAGAGAGAGAGAGAGAGAGAGAGAGAAAGAGAGGAAGAGAGAGGAAGAGAGAAGAGAGAAGAGAAAGAGAGAAGAAGAGAGAAGAGGAAGAGAGAGAAAGAGAGGAAGAGAGAGAAAGAGAGGAAGAGAGAGAGAGAGGAAGAGAGAAGAGAAAGAGAGAGAAGAGAGAAGAGAAAGAGAGAGGAAGAGAGAAGAGAGAAGAGGAAGAGAGAGGAGAGAGAAGAGAAAGAGAGAGGAAGAGAGAAGAGAGAAGAGAAAGAGAGAGGAAGAGAGAAGAGAGAAGAGAGAGAGAGAGAGGAAGAGAGAAGAGAGGAGAGACAGAGACAGAAGAGAGAAGAGAGAGGAAGAGAGAAGAGAGAAGAGAGAAGAGAGAGAGACAGAGACAGAAGAGAGAAGAGAGAAGAGACAGAGAGACAGAGAGAGAGATTGACAGACAGAGACAGACAGAGACAAAGAGACAGAGGGAGAGAGAGATTGACAGAGAACACTTTTTATTTAATGAGGGCTCTCAAGTATATTGATCACAGGGGAAAGTCTTGGCTTAATGACTATCATACAAACCCAGGTTGAATTAAGGCCTGCCAAGCACATGGGCATCAGGGGAAACTCCTGGCTCAAAACAAATCCAGCAAAAGTGTCTCTTATGTTATGAAAACAGAATTCTTAACCACGATCCTAAATCTATGAAGTGCACTATGCTTTCTGAAAGGAGGATGCTGAAGGAGGATGACATTTTCTGAATGCCAATGGGGATGTCCTTCATAGGAGGCTATAATGACTCTCCAAATCCTAGCAGAGAAAAAGGGGGAGAAGGCCTGCAGGAACACCCTATCCCATCCCTGCTTAGAGGTTGGGGGTGTGGAGAGGGTCAGAATTAAAAGAAAAAAAATGGCTTTTCTCTCCCTGCCCATATTAGCAAATGGCCCATCACCTGGTCCGCCTTCCTTTCCAATTCATCCAATCAAACACCTCCAGGGATATACCTGCTGACAGCTTGGATGCCCCTTTGCCTCCTAAGGGATGGACAAGAAGTTCAAGCTACAAGGACCTCTGGATGCTGCTCATCTGACCCCCAGACTCTACAGGCTCCTGCTCTTAAAAATTCTGAAAACCCAACTTGTCTGTTCTGCTCATTATCTTTCTGCCCCCCTCCCCACTAGGTCCAGCTGTGGCACCACACGCCTTGAGGACCTGGATCTGTGCCAGCTGGCTCTGTGCTCTTTGAGTCTCAGCGAATGGCCAAGCCCAAGCATCACAGACCGTGAAGGAGTCTGATTTTCTTTATTTCTTGATTTTTATTCCCTGAAGATGATGGGGCATGTTGCAGGCAGAAGGTTCTCTGTTGGATACAAAATGGAGGAAAGGACATGGGAGTTGAAAAGATCATCTAGCTGATGTGGGATTCTATTTTCATGCAAGAGAGGATGGAGAGAACAAAGGCCACCAGACTAGGTCTCATGGAAGAAAACATCAGGGTGAGGCAGAGTGGGAATATTTCTGAAACAGACTGACGGACCTTCGAAAGACCCCCCACTAGCCAGGTTAGACAAGTAGGCTTCAGATAGGTTTGTTTTGTGTTAAGCATCACATGAATGAGAACATTGTTCTAGCTCCCTGAGGCTGACTTTCTGGACAGCAAGCCTATGAGGCAGAGAGAATTAGTATGATTATTTATGCTTTTTTTGTTTTGCTTTTGCAAGGCAATGGGGTTAAGTGACTTGACCAAGGTCACACAGCTAGGTCATTATTAAGTGTCTGAGGTCAGATTTGAACTCGGGTCCTCCTGACTCCAGGGTCAGTGCTCTACCCACTGCACCACCTAGCCACCCCTATTTTATTCTTTCTTGATGATGAAACTGAGGAAGTTATGTGACCTTCCCAGGGTACCCAGCTAGGAGGGATCAAACTTGGGAGTCCAATCTAAAGCTCCTCACTCCAGGTCTGGCTACCCTTGTGGGCTCCCAGAATCCCCTGAGACATGTTGACAGTCAGTTTGTGGCTGTGATTATCCCTGATTGACCAGGTGGAAACTAGATAGAAAACATGTGATTAAACTAATTATCTTAAGTAATTGAAAGTAGGGTTTGCTTTATAGAATCATGGAAGGTTATTGCCAGAAGGGACCTTGGGAAGTTTCTAGGCTGAAGGCAGAGTCTCTGGGAATTCTGTGTTTACTTGTATGATAATTCCACCTCTTAGAAAGTAGGACCAGATGGCTCTCTGAGACAGGAAGGGAGGGGAAAAGAAGCAGAGGGAAATGTAAGGGGTACAAAACCAAAAGATATCCATAAAAATCCAACTTTAAAGACAAAGTAGAAGAGACCTGCTGTTCTGACCTTGATTCTGATGATTAAACGGGGCCTGGCTGTCAAACAGGAAAGTCCAGGGACACTGGGAGGAGATGACTATGTAACCTTAACTAAGAAGGTGTGAAAAAGGTATAGCAGAGAGGAGGAACCTGTGATGTAACAATCTCCAGGAGAAGCTGGTCCAAAGGGGATGGGAAGTTCTCAAGAACAAAATTCTGATTAGAGAAGCATCAATGATTCTGATGAGTAAGGAAAGAAGGAAACTGAGACCCATGTGACTGCACTGGACTAACTCTCTTGTAGTTTTAAAAGATGTGACCATAAGAAGAGAGCAATGACTGGGAGCTAAAAAGGCTCTAAAGAAATATGGTGATCTTTTTTTTACCTCATTTATTTCCTTATACAAAATATATTTCCGTAATAGCCATGTTGCAAAAAAAAAAAATTAATTAAGGGGGAAAGCATGCTTCATTCTTACACTGAGATCCCATCAGTGAGTGCTTTGGAATTGTCTTGGATTACCGTGTTGCTGAGAATACCCGAGTCTTTCATAGTTGATGATCACACAAAGTTGTTATTACTGTGTACAATGTTCTTCTGGTTCTGCTTGCTTCACTTTGCATCTGTTGCACCTCATTTTTCTGAAACCACCCTCCTCATTACTTCTTGAATATATGGCATTCTTCCTCATATTCTTCATCACAACCATATGCCATAACTAATTTGACCATTCTCCAATGCATGAGGAAAAACAAGATATCAATATTTTTGTATAAATAGACTTTTTTCTTTTCATTTGAACTCTTTAACACACATACCTGGCAGTGGTATTGCTGGGTCAAAAGGTCCCCATAGCCTGATTGCTCTTTGGGCATAGTTCCAACTTGTTCTCCAGAATGGTTAGAGCAGCTCCCAACTCCACCAACAGCACATTAACCTTCCTTCCCCTGCCTCATTCCTTCTAAGAATTTTTTTTAGGTTTTTGCAAGGCAACGGGGTTAAGTGGCTTGCCCAAGGCCACACAGCTAGGTAATTATTAAGTGTCTGAGACCGGATTTGAACCCAGGTACTCCTGACTCCAGGGCTGGTGCTTTATCCACTACGCCACCAAGCTGCCCCTCCTTCTAAGAATTTTGAAAGAATATCCAGGACCCTGTCTGTCTGTTAGGTATCTTTGATAATACCCATTTATAGTTGGGACTAAGTTACTTTTTGGCTGTTTGGAATTGAAGAAGGTAGATTAATAATTCACTTTCTTCATTTGACTTCTTGTAGAAAAAGGGGCTCCCAATGAGAGATGTGGCTAGGTTGAGGGAGGCTCTGTTGGCAATAGGACGTGATCTCTGATTCAAAACTGATTGGAAAACAGGAGCCACTGACCCTGGGAATAGAACTTGGAATAAAAGTGGGCTGTTTTAATGACTCTCAGGGAAGGGGAAGACATAGGTTTTCCTAAAAAGAAACCTGATGTGAGGCAGGACTAGGGGAGAAGCAGGGGGCAGAGGTCTCTGATGCTGCTTCTCTGTTTGGGCTTGTTCTCTTCCTCTCCCAAGCATTGGAAAGTCTGGGTGGTTCTGTATTGGGTTGGGACAGAAGGTGACAAGACTCCTTTCCACTTAGAATCATGTCTTACACATTTAGGGTTATTGCAATTTATAGGAGACCTCTGGAAGGCTTTGTTGCTATTTCATTCACATAGAAAGCCACCGAGCACTTCCTGTGAACAGCCCATGTGTATCAGCCTCTCTGAGAACACAGAATGAGCTTCTGGTCCAGCCCAGACACAAGGAGCCCAAGGCTGGAGTGGCATGGTGCCCGTGCCCTTGGAGAGCAGATGATGAGAAGAGCAGAGGAGAAGCCATGGGGTTGGGCTGCAGATGAAGCCAAACTGGGGAGGAGCATTAAGGAGGGGTCCCAGGTTGTGTGGGGGGACAGGGAGGAGCAGGACTAGCTAATCCCGGAATCTGAGTTTGAATCTTACTTCTGCTACTTATCTGCCAAGTAATCACTCAGCATTTGTCGAGCACCGATACGTGGGAGACCCTGTGCTAAGCATCATGGGGGATACAGAAAGGGGCAAAGGACCATCCCTGCCCCCTGCTCCCTGTCCACCGAGGGAGCCAATTGACCAACAAATCTATATAAAGTCAATGATGTATGGGACAAATGGGAAATAACTGGCTGGGGGAAGGGCCTGGGATGGAGGGGGGTGGGGAAGGCTTCCTGGAGGGAGGGATGGGGGTGTTCCCAGGGGGGACTTGAAGGAAGCTGGGAAGTCAGTAGTCAGAGGGGAGGAGGACTTGGGGGGGCAGGGCAAAGACAATGCCTGGAGCCAATAGATGGGGGGGTCTTGTTTATGGGACAGCCCTGGATCAGAGAGGATGAGGTGGGAGTGAGGGGGAAGAGGCCTGGAAAGGGTGAGGGCAACACCCAACAACGGGTGCTGCATCTGGGCCCAGAGACATGAGGGAGCCATGATAGGGACTTTACTGTTAAACTGGACTGGATAGAAAGGGAGCAGACAAGTCATTCCTACTCTCGACCCATTTCCTCATTTGTAAAATGGGGGGTGGCAGATGAATGGGGATGAGGTCCCTGCCAGCCTAGGATGGTCTGCCTTGGACAAAGCCAGAAGGAAAGACGGATGCAGCAAATCGCCCTGCGGGCTAATTTCCTTTGAGTCACATGCTCCGGGACTCCCTTGCTTGCAGTCAGCCTTCTCTAGATGTGGCGCAGCTGTGTTGAAGAAACGTTCAGAAAGTTTGTGGCCAAAGCGTTTGAAATAGTCCTTCATCCCTAGGGATGCTGGGTCCATGTAGCTTTGGGCGGGGCTAGGGAAGCCCAGAGGAGCAGAGGGTCTCAGGGGTGTGGGAGTGAGAGGAGCCCCCACCCCAGCTGGGCTGAGAGCCAGGAAGAAGGGGGAGGGGCCCCGGCACTGTCCCATCCGGGCTCACTTGGCATATGAGCTCAAACTAACAGATGGAGTGGGAGGGACTCACAGAAACCAGGAGGGACACTGAGCAAATAGCCTTGGCCATGACCTTGAGGGCAAGCTCTGCTTCCCACTCCTACTACCCGCTTCACCTGCATGACCTCGGACCGCAGAGCAGTGTCCTGCCAAGGACCCTGGTCCTGATCCCTGCTAGCCATTTGGGCAAGTCACTCAGTCTCTCAGTCTCGGTCTCCTTATCTGTCAAATGGGGAGAATGGTAGCATCCAGGGCTGCCATGAGAATCAAATGAGATATTAATCAAATTCATACATTAAGCACTTTGCAAACCTTACAGTAATATGAGCTGCTATTTTCAAATCCCTCGCCTCTGTGCCTCAGTTTCCCCATACTGTAAGATAAGGGGTTGTAGTAGGGCACCTCTAAAGTTCCTCCTACTTCTAAAGCTATGCCCCTAAGAAGAGGGATGGGTGTCTCTGAACCCCAAACATGGATGCTTTAATAAAACACACCACTACCCCCCCAGCCGAGGTCAGGGGTCACAGTTTTCTCCAGCAGCAGCACGAGTTCTGCTTCAGCAACACATCGGTTCCCCAAATGTCTACGTGCTTCTGGTGTGGTATGAGCATGGATCAGACCACGGAGGCAGGCTCTGCATCTCCAGATAATTAAACCGTGATGGGTCAGGCCAGCAAGGGGCCAAAGCAGAGCCTTTATTTACACTTGGCCGCTCCACACGCCGAGCTATTTTTGCCAAGAACACTGAGCAGCCGGCTGTTTGGCAGATCAAGAGGGGTCTGGCAGGGTTGGTCCTCTGGGCCCCAAGGGAAAGGGGCAACACAAAGGTCTTCAGCACGTCCACTCCCCAAGCCTCAAGCTGGTCAGCACCAGACTTCCCTGAGCTCAGAGGGGCCCACCCCCACCTAGGCTGGCCTCACTGCCCATCAGGCATGGTCTAGGGGGCATCATCTGCCCAATCCCAGAGGAGGCAGAAGTTGAGAAGGGTATGCCAAGATCCCAGCATCTGAGACCTGTGGAGACTCTCGAGCCCTCCTGTCCAGCCCTTCCCCAAGCCCAATAGCCACTATAACATTCCTAAGCACCAAGAATACCTGTCCTAAAGGAGCTGCCATTCTGGAGGTAGTTACAGAAGAGCTGAGGCAAATTCCTTTCCTTTGTCTCCATGATAGCCCCGCCCCCACCCCTTCATATTTGAGCCAATCTCTTGGTTTAAACAACAAACCAGTCGATCAATTTGCTTAAACCCTCTAATTATCCCTCTAGACTTTTCTCACTTCCCTTGCCTTTCTTGCCAATGACCTTCTCCTCTCCAGACACAGTTGCCTGGTCCTCATTCTCTTTAGTCTTAGAACTAGATCCTGCTTCTTCCCATTTCCCCCAGTCTCTCCCCAATCTTGCTCAATTTTCTGTCCTCTCTAAATTTAGTCCCTCTGACTTGTTTCACTCTTCTCAACTCTTCCAAGCCACCTGCGTGATGTTCTGATTACTGGCCCAGATCTTTGTCCCTCCTTCTGCCCTCGACTTTTTCCTATAGAAGTTGGAAGTAAAACAAACACCAGATTGAGTCTTTAGAGCCAAATCATTTTTTCATCTAACTTCCATGGAGCTGCCTCCTGCAGAGTGGGTGAGCTGCCTCCTTGAAGGTCCTCATGGGACCAGAGTCCAAAGCCTAGGTGAGATCCTGGAGGTCATCCTGTTGGCCACCTTCTGTTAAGAGAGGAAGCAAAGATGCAGAGAGGGGAAGGATCTTGTTTAAGATCCGAAGGCCATGAAAATACTCATGAAAATATTCCCACCTCACAAAAGCATCAATCAACCAATAAGCATTTATTAAACACCTATTGTGTACCTAGGCACTGTCACTCATCCTAGAGGAGCTTCCAATCATGGAAAAGAAGACAGGATGGTAGCCCAAGGGCTGGGAGCACCTCCTACCTTTCTTCTCAGCAAGGGAAAGGTCTTTGTTTGAGGCTGGGGGACCGGTGGGAGGGGTCACATTTGCCTCCCCAGAGAGTTTCCTTCTCCCCCTCCCCAAAAACCTCAGGCTCCAGCTCAGAGGAGAGTTTGGAGGGAAGGGATAGGGTCTCCAGAAGGAAGCTGAGACATCTTCCTGGGTCAATGAGATGTTGAACTATCATCCATCTAAATGAGGAAACAGTGAAAAGAAAGGCCCAGAAAGGGCAGGTGACGAGAGAGGGAAGAATTGCTTCTCCTCAACTCCTCCTGGCTAATAAGGAAGCCTAGCCCTGGAGCCCAAAGGTTCAGTGACTTCTGAAGGCACAGAAATTCTGTCCCCAGGGATGAATTCTAGGAGCAAGGAGAGACTGGACCAGTTCTTAAGGACGATAGAGAATGAGGCTTGGCTCAGTCCCATTGCTTTCTGAAAAAGGCCAGTGGGGCCCCATCCCTCCTTTCCCCTCCACAGATCTTAGACTGAATCACAAGCAGAGAAGCCTCCTTGGGGAAAATTCCTACCGAGCCCATTTCCAAAAGGCCCTTCCATGACCCCACAGGACCGCCCTAGCAGCTCTTCTGCCAAAGTGACCAAACACAGCGGCCAAAATAACCCCAGGCCTGGCCAGAACTGCATGGGCCAACCAGGGGGACCCCACCAAAGTACACACGGGCCTGGAAATGCAAGAGGAACCACTCTAGGGACCCTGAGGAGGGAGCTGTGCCCACTGACCTCTGGAGAAGCAGGCATCCTCCATTTAATACAGCATCAATTGAACAGGAGCCCACCTACTGCCAAGGTCCACCAGCTGGTGCTCCTAAGATAAGCAGAACACGTATGGGAGCTTTGTCACTGAAAACTCGAGGATGGACTTCCCTTTGTGACAAGGACACCAGTAAGTGGGGAAAGGATGACGAGTCAGGAACACCAGGTTCTGGTCTTGTCTGTCCCTGCCATGGAACCTTGGGAAAGGCGCTTCAGTTTCCACATATGTAAAAGAAGGTCACTGGACCAGACACACTCTGAGTCCCCCTCCCAACTCTGACATTCCTTGATTGTTATTTCAATGACTAAGTCAGGGAGCTTTGAGGGGATAAAGGAGACAAGCCAGAGGATTTTTGCTTAAGACTGTGGATGAGTGAGCACTGAGGTGGGGAGAATGCTCCTTTTTATCCTGGCTGACCCCTCCTTCCCCAACCCCCAGACCCCTTTCATTTTCAGTGAAAGGTCCATCTTTCCTGATGTGCCCCCCACCCCACCCCACCCTTGCCCAGGACCCTCCTCCTGTTCCATCTGCATCTTGGGTATACACCCAATTTTCCTATTCTTGTCTCCCATTAGAATGGAAGTTCCTGGGGTGGGATGGGGGCAGAAACAGCTTCTCCCAGGCCTGCTCCTGTGTTCTTACATCTCCATGATGAGGCCTATATTGGTACTCTTCTGGAGGAAATCTGTCTGGAAGGCTGCTGCCTGGACCTTGGGATGATCTAAAAGATTCTGTCCATGAGGTCTTCCCTTCTCCAATGAGAAGGCTAGATTTGAATCTAGGATGTCTTCCATTCTCAACACAGGTATTGGGGTCTTATGACCATTGTCCACAAACTACCCTGTCAGACCTAGTGGGCATCCCCTTTGGCCCCTGCCACTCATGTCTGCTCCAATATGACCCAGCCACTGCCAGCTCAGCTTCAGGCAACCTGATGGGGCAGAGGTAAAGAACAGGGGAGGGTTGGGGGGAGGGGAAGGGGGAAAGACTGGTCTCCCAGCTCACTTATATAAACCCCCTTCCCCACCACCATCAGCAAGGCGCCAGCAGGCATGCCCATGTTCCATGAGCGGTGGGCGTCAGCTGTTTCCAAATAGCCTGGGTCATTTTATCCACGAGGAAATCTCTTTCAATCCATCAGGAACTCCATCTGTCCATCCCCCAGCCCTGGACAATACGTATTTGTGGAGCTGAACTGTGGTGAACTGACAAAGGGTCCAGCCTCCATTCAGTCCCATCCGAAGTCACCTTTTGTCCTTCCACGCCTGGCTCGTTTCCCATCAGCACTGGGAATCCCCAGGGGTTACTTAGGGAACATTCTATAGAAAAGAGGGAGCTGTTGGGAAGTCTTGGGCCCGGCCCAACTGGTGGCCTTGGCTTTGGGGCAGGGGTTCTCTGGGGGAGCATCTCTGCCTTTCCTCCTCTGTCAGGGGATGGGGCTGAACCTGATGATTTCTCCTGCCTTCCCAGATCTGACATGTGATGAACCTAAAGCCTCTTCTCCTCTGAGTCTCGGATTCTTTGTCTGTAAAATGGGTGGGGGAGATGAAAGTGATAGGAGAAAGAGAAGACTGGCTCTGCCACTGATGAGTGTTTGGGCCATGGGCAGGCCATCTCACTGCTCTTTGATTCAGTTTCCTTATCTGTCATATGGGAGTGGATTCTCTTTGGGCTCCAACCCCCAGGATTCCTGATTCACCATGCCTCCTTGGCTGCTGGCAAGGGCAGATCTGGGCTGACCTTGATCCGAGAGTCTGGGCTGCTCTCCTAGCATGGGCCAACAGCACCGGAATGTCTAATTAAGCTCCTGCATCTGGACCTGGCTCATTGCTGCATCCTCCTGCAGATTTGGAGAGGGACCTGGCAGGTGGGAAAGGTGAGAAGGAACAGAACTGCAGCAGGCAGGGTCAGATCAGGGAAAGGGCATCTGGGAGCCCTGCCTGACCCCTTTCTCTCCCTGCTGGGGTCCCTTCTGGCTCCTGCCTTACTTGCCTATGTCTTCTGTAAATCCTCTCCAGAGATCCTCCCAACATGCAGGAGACCTCCTCCTGAGCACTGTCATAGGCCTTGGGGATCACTGGCTCTCCATCTCTTATTCCTTGGACTTATTGCTTGGCCATTTCCTGTGCTGTCCAGAACCTATGCCTCATAAGTCACCCTCCCACCTTTTTGTTCTTCCCTCAGAGCCCTCTGGCCAAAGAAAGAATCACCCCCTGATCCTGGCATTCAAGGCTCTGCTTCCTGGTCCTAATCTACATCAATCCAATAAATACCCATTACTCTCCCTGTCGGTGAGACCTTGACAATAGTTGGGAAGAGAGAAAAGGTGCAGACGCCCCTTCCAAGGGGGAGCTCCAGACAACTGGGAGGCGTAGAGCAGAGAGTTCTGGGGCTGGGTTTGGGAAGACTTGAGTTCAAATCCAGCATCTGTTGCTTAGTGGCCCTGGGCAAGTTCCTCCTGCTCTGCCTCCCAGGGGGGTGGTTGTGAGGATCAGATGAGATCATATGGTGCCTAGGACCTGGTGAGCTCTTTATAGATGTTTGTCCCCTTCCCTCACTTCCATCTACTCTGTAGATGAGAAAGACCTATTGACTGACTATCTGAATCCATTCAACTCAACAAACCCAAAATGGATTGTGCCTTGCCCTGTGCTGGCCACTGGAGATATGGGGGTGGGGGGAAACTAAATAAATAGAAATAAACTTCTGAGTAATGGCTCACCTGTCTCTAAGGTCTTAACACAAAGTCCTTGCCACCAAGTAAATACCCTTTTAGGCCAATGGCACAA
Organism: Macrotis lagotis; assembly: GCF_037893015.1. NCBI lineage: Eukaryota > Metazoa > Chordata > Mammalia > Peramelemorphia > Peramelidae > Macrotis > Macrotis lagotis. Next base: position 2,653,171 of record NC_133663.1, on the reverse strand, counting down.
AATCTCTATTTTATAGGGGAAGGAACTGAAAACCTTGGCTAAGCCCAGAGTTGGTCTATCAACCAATAAGCATTTCTTTGGCACCTACTGTTTTCCAGACATGGTACTAAGTGCTAGAGAGCTCAGTGTAATGAATGAAGGACCTGATATCCAAAGGGAATTAAACAAGGGTCCCTCTAAGGGTACAAAGAGTAAACAGCAGGAGAATCGATGAGAATTCATGCAACATATTAGAAAGGGGAGGGGCCGGCTCGTGCAGAAGGGTAAGGGGCTCAAGCTGCGTCTGGTGAGGCAGCATGGGTCCCAAGCATGGCCGAAGGTTGGTGTAACGGTCAGAGAAGGTCAATGGCAAGTTGTATGGGAAAGGAGCTTGGCACAGCATTTAAAATGATGTCATCCATGGGGGAGATACTGAGAAGCAGAGTGAAGACCCATCGGTAGTCATAGCAAGGGTGGCAAAAATGGAGAGCTTGATGGGGGCCAGCTTGTGAGGCATAGGCCCTGGTCAGCACAATGGCCAAGAAGGAGGCCAAGGAATAAGAGATGGACAGCCAGTGATCCCCAGTGCTCAGGAGAAGGTCCCCTGCATGTTGGGAGGACCTCTGGGGAGGATTTACAGAAGACCTGGGCAATCCCGACAGATGAAAAAGCCATTAGCAGCAGCTTCCTTCCTGAGATCCTGGAAACACAAACACTGAGTGACTTTCATCATCTGCCCAGGTCACTTTGCCCAAACTCTTCAAGGATAGAGGAATCTACCTTGGTGCTTAATAAAGGGCAGGGTAAACAGGAGGTGCTTAATGAATGACCAAGTGAATGAGATGCATGCGCATCTGTAAGTGGTAATGTGCTGAAGAGACCACAGAACCCCCAAGCCCAGCTGCCTGCCTGCACCTCCCTACGTCAGGGTTAGAGTCGCTAGCTGCACAAGTAGAGGGATTTTCCCTACCTGACAACATCATAGATCCTGCCTGTATTTGTGTGTGAAGGCAAAGACAGACACTCGGGTCCAGAAAGGAGAATCTCCTTGCCCAAGGAGGCCTACCTGGGACTGAAATGAGCTGTCTTGGCCGGATGAAGTCCCAGTTCCCTGAGGTCCAGCCTCCTGCTCCTCACCTACATGTTGCCTTCCCTCGATGGGAGACCACTTCAGAATTCTCCCAAAGACACTGAGGCCGAGATTTGGAGTTGGATGAGACCGGCAATCTCATTTTACAATTAAGGAAACTGAGGCCTGAGAAGCCAGTGGCCTGACAAGAGCCACCTCAGAGGAGGGGGTTGCCGGCTAAGGTTCTGCTGCCTTCCCACTATCCTTAGCAGAGCCTTCTGGTGGCCACAGCTCCACTTCAGGAAGGTTTGTATTTGCACATGCTCCTCGGGTCTGACCAAACAAAAAATCAAGGGCCTTTCTTCCACTGGCAACTCTCGGGTCAGGCCTTCCTTGGAGGGGAGAGGGAGAGGAAAGGGAATGACTCAGGCACTTCCCCAGCCCAGGCCAAGCTTGTCTCAGGAAATGACACGCCGTGCATTCGGAGATCCCACATTCTTTGATGAATCCGCAATCGGATGGAAAAGCCGACTTTGGGCACCTGGGTTCTCTCTCTTTCTCTTTCTAGCTCTTCGGCATTTTAACACGTATCGATGGCATTTGTTCTCTTCTCCAGGCAGCTTCCGCACTCGTTTCTTTCCTCTGGGGTCCATGGCAACTGTTCAGTTCCAAAGAAGAGCCCCCTGCACAGAAGTCCCATCATCGGCCACTTCCTGGACCTGGCCAGGGAGCTGAGGCAGCGCCCACCTGACCAGGGAACCCAAGGCCTCCAAAGCTGGACGTGAGTCTTTTGTGGACTGGAGCATCAAGAACAAAGGAGCCGCTGGAGGCCGAGCCCCGTGGGAGCTCTTTGGACCGTGTTGATTCTACTTCTTAACATGAATTTCCTAATGCCCCACATGAAGAGACAGGGTGGGCTGAGGGTTAGGGTTAGTGACAAGCTCCACTGGAAAGCCAGGCCAATCATTCAGTCACTCAACAAACATTTATTAAATGTCTTCTGTGTTCTCTACTCAGGCAAAGGACCACATGGATTAAAACACTGAGAAAAGAGGCAGCAGAGGCAGCTGGGTGAGACTTGGTATACAGTTGGTGCTTAATAAATGTTCGTTGCACTGAATGAGCTGGTTGGTCTGAGAATGGAAGCCCCTTGAGGGCAGGGACTACTTTGATTTGTCTTTATATCCCCAGTACGTGCCACAGGGAGGCAATCTCAACAATGGCCAAACAGAATTCCATTAGGAAAAGGACCCGTCTTCCCATTTTAATGGAAGCACAAAGCATCGTGACCGATACAGCCTAATTTGGGACGGGAGAGAGCATCCTGAGGGACAAGGGAAGTCTTCCATAAGAAGTGGGGCTACGGCCATCTTCCCGTCCCCAGGCTCGGCAGCACCACTCGGAGCCAGTGGAGCCGGAGCCGCCGCTGTCCCTGCCATGTCTGCTCCTGCTCCTGCCCTGCCCCTGCTGCCCCAGAAGGAGAGGGGGCCCTCCCGCTGCCCCCCCAAATCTCACTAGCAACAGGAGGCTGCAGCAAACCCAGGCCCAGGTGGATGAGGTGGTGGATATCATGGGGTGAATGTGGACAAGGCCCTAGAGCGGGACCAGAAGTTCTCAGAACTAGATGACCGTGCAGATGCCCTCCAGGCTGGGGCTTCCCAGTTTGAGACAAGTGCTGCTAAGCTCAAGCGTAAATACTGGTGGAAAAACCTCAAAATGATGATCATCCTCGGAGTGATATGCGCCATCATCCTCATCCTCATCATTGTTTATTCCAGCACCTAAGCCCGCAGCAGGAGCTGCCCCTGCCCGGGAGAGGGCCCCCTCCCTCCATGGCTCTCTCAGCCATATCTTCCAGCCCCTTCTCCTGTCCCCCCTCCAGTGTGTCTGCGTGTGTGCCCCCCCTTGTAAATAGCCAGCTGTTATTTATACATATGTACATTATATATATTTGGTCTGTTTGTAGTTTTATTACTAAAAGATTTTTTCTGGTTGTTCTTAACTTCTCTCCCCTGCCCATCATCCATTTCTTTCCCCTAACTCTTCATTCCTTTATTTTTCTTTTGACCCACAATCCCCTCATCTGCATTTGCTATGCGACATTCTCTATTCTCCTTCCATCTTCCTTTTTGCCTGGATTTAGCTGCTCATCTCTCTCCCACCCATGTCTTTCCTCCCAGGAGCCTGGGGCTCCCCCTTATATTTATGGCCTATCCAATCATTATGGACTGTGATAAAGATTCCCTTAGCCAACTTTCCCTCCCCAGTGTCTCCTGGGAGCTTTGAGCATTTCAATTAGCATGTCATTTACATAACCACACCCCTTTTGGTTTGCTTCTCCGTCCTCCCTGCCGCTTGACCTGTATTGGGTCTCCTTTTACCTACTAAACACACCTATGATTCCTCCGATTTTACCCTTATTTGCTCGACATTTACGTAAGCGAGGGGTTCTTTGCCTTTAACACTTGGGGGCTTGTGGCCTCCCCCATTCCACTTTTTTTACCATCCATTTCCTTCTGTCTGTCATCATGCTTTCCCAATTTCTCCTTTCCACAAATGCCTCCCCAACTCTCAACCCCACAGCTGGTATGTAAGTGCCTTAAGTTAAATGTTTTCATGGACCGATGATTCTGCCACTTGGGGGTCTCCACATTCCTACTTCCCATATTTGGTAGGGGGGCTCACTGACATTCTCAAGCAGGTCCCCCTCACCTGCCCCTCCCGCCCCAGCTGGGATGAATTGGGGAGCCCTGCTACATTCCGATTCTTATCTAGGAGGGGTCACCAGCCAATAGGGGCTGTCACTGCCGTGGGGAGTCTGGTAAGGGGGCTGAGGAACCCCTCACAAGTCCTCCATGGACCTCCTCCCCTCTGAGCCACCTCCTTGTGGGGAACAGAACTGATAGCCCACTCTGAAGTTCCAGGGAGGGTTTGCAAAGTCCTGTCATTGCCCACCTCCCTTGGATGCCCCCCTGAATTCAAGGAAGGGGGAAACAGTCACTGCCAGAATGTGTTGCTGGGGAGGAGGAGATATCTCATCTCTTCCCCTTCCCAAGGGAAGAAGGGAATGGTTCCTGTGAAGTCCTCTAGGCTGAGGGGAGTTGGTGCTTCAAGGAGGGTCAAACAGTCTCTTTAAAAGGCACAATTTGAGGGGAACATGGAGGGAAGGATATAGTCCTTTTACTTGCCACTGGATCTCTGTGTTCCCCTGTCCCACATTCTGGGAGGTTGAGGAGAAAGAGAGCTGCCTACTGGGTTGGGGGGGGTGGAGATGTGGGGGTGGGGCTTTGTCTAGACCCCCCCATTCCCTATCCCTACTCTGTCCCCTTCAGTGCCCCCAATTCTGTGGCAAATCCAGATTGTGAAAATGTACAATAAATAAATGTGTGATGAGAAACCACAAAAAAGAAGTGGGGCTACTTGGAGCGCCTCCTGTAGGAGGTCAGTGGGATGGCAGACAGGCGGCAGGCAATTACTGAGCCCTTACTATATTCAACCAGATGGGGCAGCTAGGTGGGACTGTGGGGAGAGCCCCAGGCCTAAAGTCAGGAAGATCTGAGTTAAATTCAGCCTCACACATTTACTAGCTGTGTGACCCTGGGCAAGTCATTTAACCCTATTTGCCTCAGTTTCTTCATATGTAAAGTGAGGACACACTGGAGAAGAAATAGCAAAAACCACCACAGTACCTTTGCCAAGAAAACCCCATGGACAGTATTGAGGTCCTGAAGAATCAAACATGACTGAAGGACTAAACAAGATGCCAGCCACTGTGGTAAACAAATACACACCAAGAGGCATCCCTGCCCTCAATGAGCTTATAGTCTAATAATGGCACATAAAGAATGTTGAAACCAGGGGGAGGTGGGAGAGGAGGAGAGACCCCTTGGAGTCTTGATGAGGAAGTTAGGAGAGAGTCAGAGGCGCAGCCAAGAGGGGAATAATGACACCCCAGCCTGGATCCCTGCCATGGAGGCACAGAAGGGGGTGAGGACCATGAGGAGGAGGCATGAGGATAGACACACAGAGGTGGGGCTGGGGTGTCTACATAAGGAAGGGCAAGCAGACGAGGAAAGGGGCCAGATCAGGAACTGAGGCAATAGGGAGCCACGGAAACTTTGTGAGCCAGGGAGGGTCTTTGGTCAGTGCTTCAGGAGCACCACATTGGTAGCCCTGGAGAGCTCAAAGGGAGGCCGGCTGAAATAAAGGTGATGCCCAGGAGAACCCAGAGAAGGAGATGGATGTGAGAGATGTGGAAAGAGGGAAAACTTTATTCTGAGGATAATTGGAATTTTTAGAGAAAATAGAGAAATCAAAAGATAATTGACTATTACATGGGTAAAAACATTGGCCCGAGTCAGGGGCACTCTCCTATGAAGGAGATCCAGCTCTGACCTCTGATGGAGCTGAGGGAGACCTCATAGGCTCTGGGGGAGGAGGACTCCTAAAGAGGAGAGTCGGGCTCTTCCACAGCATCTCACTCACCCACCCACAGTCCCAGGGACGTTTCCTAAAGTTTAGATTTGGTTCATGCCAATGGCAACTACTTTTAGGGAGGGCCCTTCTAGCAAGGCCTTCATGTGCCAAATAGAACAGGTAGAGGCCAGCTGTTTCCTCCACCACAAAAGAAATGCCTATATAGGAGTATTGGGAAGTACTGAAAACTTACTGCAGCCCCCCAGGACACACTGTACTCTTCTGGAAGATCGGCATTGAAAAGATTAAAATGTGAAGCCCCTTAGGACGGTCTGCTGAGGGCCATTTTGCCTTCAGCTGCCGAAGGAGCTCCCTTAAAGTCCACGTCTTCTGGCCCAGCCTCATTATCTTGGCCTTGGTCATCTTCTCCCCTGAGAAGTCATTTCCAGGACCCCCCTTCTGCTGGGCTGCCAGTGCTCAGACCCAGGAGCTCCTGAGTTTCCAGTCAAGTCCAAGAACACTCATCTCAGGCTCATGGATCTCCTAGGCTCAGGGAAAGAAATACAAAGCAAAGGAAGGCCAGGCTCCAATCTCCCTGGAGGGGACAAGCCTCGCTACTGGGTATGAATGGTTGCCATAGCTGCCTCACTGGAACTTGATTCAGAGTCTCAGAACATGAGAGACAGAGGGAGGGGAGAGGGAGAAGCAGAGAGGAGGAGGGAGAGAGAGAGAAAAGCAGGAGAGGGAGGGAAAGAGAGACCAGGAGGAAACAATCCTCTTACTGCATCGACCACTCTTTTTGGCTCACTGCTCAGTCCAGTAGCATCCAACCACACATCCCCACTACAGGAGACTAGTGGGGGCTGTGGTGTCATCCCCAGGCTAAAGTCCTTCAGCATCAAGGCCAGATCTCCAGTGTCTCAGGAACAGCCTAGAATCCCACAGACCCTGCCCTGATGACTCCCAATACACATGCTAAGTAGGAGCAATCTGATCCATCTGGGAAGCCCGAGCAATTGGGTGACACAGGCATCCCCCAAACCTCCATTCACCTGGTGGCAATGCCCTGAATGAGAGGAAACAGCTAAGAAGAAATAACCTCCCCACAGAGGAGCCTGGAAGCCCAAACAGCCAGGTAACAGCACGGCCCATCATTCCATCATGTGAAGGCTGTGCCAGGGACAGATGGCCAGCCTGGCCCCAAGCCAGAGGTAGCATTTCCAGATGCCCCATCAATTCTCCTGTCAGAGATGGTGACACCCCTGAGTAAAGTCAGTTCACCAGGTGCTCGTCCTGTCTTTGGAAAGAAATTTGTCTTCAGCCTCGGAAGGTTCCAAACAGCTCTGCTTCCTTCCACTCCCATTCCCCCACCCCGACCCCACCTCCACTCCCATCGTCCGCCTCTCTGCCATCAAAGGTTCCACTTCAAATTTTCATGAAGAAAGGATGACCCAGCTTTGCTCCCCACTTGCTCCCAACCTGCTCTTGGCTCTGGCTGTGCTCATACATGCCCATTCTCCACAGTACAAATTGAACCAAATAGAATCAAGGATCTCTGGAGGCCCGGATCGATCACGGAGCCTTCTGTTCTTTCGGGAGATATTAGTCCGTGGAGATACAAAATGAGGGCCCAAGAAACAGCCGCCAACCTCTGACAACTCTGAGTGGCTGCTACCTAAGGCCAAGGCGCCCACAATCCCTCAGAGGACATGTGCCGCCCTGATAGTTAATATTCTGTCATAAAGAGGTGACACATCCAAGGTAAGAGCGCTTGCTTTGGGAGGGACACAAGTGGACATGAGGGCTCAGTGAGAACCTTATTATGGTTGTTGTTGAATCTTTTTCAGTTGTGTTCAACTCTTTGTGACTCCAGCTGGGGTTTTCTTGGCAGAGATGCTGGAGTGGTTTTCCATTTCCCTTTTCAGCTCATCTTTACAGATAAGGAAACTGAGGCCAACAGGGTGAAGTGACTTGGCAAGGGTCACACAGCTGGTGAGTGTCTGAGGTGGGATTTGAACTTGGGAAGGTGAGTCTTCCTGGTGCTAGGGAGAGCTGTCCATGCACTATGCACCCCCTAGCTTCTCTAACACTCTTTCGTGTCAGATTTTATTGGGGCACAGCTCTCTAAGGACTGACTCGGTCACAGAATCTTACCCTCAAATCAGACTCAGAGCTGGAGGGGACCTTTGGGGTCACCAGATCCAACCCCTTTGTTTTATACACAAGGAAACTGAGACCCAGAGAGGTTAAGGTCACACAGGTGCTCAGAGGCAGAGCCAGAATTCGAACTCAGTTTCAGTCTCCAAGTCCAGCTTTTTCCACTGTAACATATCGCCTCTCAGTGGCCCCCCATTTTGGTGATTAAAAAAAACACTGAAGAAAAGCCAAATGGCCTGACTTACCAAAGGCCACACAGCCTAGGATCTGAGTTAGGACTTCCCCTTCCTCTTTGAGGTCCTAGATTTGGGGTTGGACTGACTAATGGTTAGAATGACCCCATTCCCCAATGCTGTGCCCCCCATATCCCCAGTCCCACCCAATCCCTCTACCCCATCCCCTCCCCCTCCCATCTACCCCTTCACCTCTCTGACATCAAGACTCCAGTCTCTGCAATGACTCAGCTCCACCCTTGGACTTCTGCTCGCTCGCTCTCTCTCTCTCTCTCTCTCTCTCTCTCTCTCTCTCTCTCTCTCTCCTTATTTCTCTCCTTGTCCCCTCTCCCTCATCCCTTTCTCTCTCTCTCCCAGGCGAGTGAGGCTTTTTTCCCAGGATATCTTCCAGCCCCTGGAGCCCTTGGGTGTCCTGAGCAATAGCCCTGGAGGCTTACTACAATGACCTGCAAATGCAGAAGGTCTGGCTTTCCATCATGCTGCCTTTGCTCCCTGAGAACACCCCAACCCATTTTGGGGAAGCTGTTTGTGAAATCAAAGAGACTCTGGGGCCCTGAAGCATCCTGCAGGGCTGTGGTCCAGAATTCAATCTTTTGTGGATGTTCAGGCCTCAGTCCCCTCCTTGGATCCAGCTCTTCCCAGCCAGCTGGAGAACCGTGCCGGTTCTTGTGCCGGTGTTTCCCAGGGCCCCGGAATGCTCATAGAGAGGCTGCTAATTGGCTTGGCCTCTGAGGACCCAATGTCCAGGCTGGAAGTGGTGAGCAAAGCTCTGGGATGGGCCTGGAGCCCTCTCCTCCTTCTTTCCATTTCTCCAGAGGGAGGGAAATTGAGCCGAATACCCTTTCTGAGTTGGAGAAATGCCAAAGCCAGAGCCCAGGCTGGCATTGCTCTCTGGGGGGACAATGCAGGGGAAGGGCTAGGTCTGGCCCAGAACCCCCCCTCCAAATTAAGGACTGGCACAGTCAGTTCACTTTATGACCGAGGAGATTAAGCAAGGGGATAGTAAGGGGAGCCTTCATCTGCCTGTCGGGATGCTCATCCATGGCAACAGCAGGCTCTGCCCCCACCCCAGGACTGCCCCCCCCTTTCCCTATAATGATTACTAAAATTCTGCCACTTGAAAACCATTCACTTGGGTCCTAAAACCATCTGGTCTGGAAAAGCTCTTACTGGTCATGTGAAAATCCTGAAAAGGATAAAAACTCCGGGGACGTTAGCTAAGAGAGAGCGGAGCAAGAAGACATGTGCAAGGAAGAGGCGCCATCAGGACCAGGAAGACAGGGATGAGAAGCGCTCAGTAAGGGTCTCCCAGCCAATCACAGGCCGAACAAATAGAGCAGCTCCCATGGGACTCCCCTCTCCTGCGAGGACAGCGCACAGAAGGGCGGTTTCTGCCGCAAGTCCTTCGGAGAGGTCCCATGGGCCTTAGGGAGCAGCAGCCAAGCCAGAGTTAATGAACGCAGACAGATGTCCCCGCCACTTCCACTGATGATTTCTTCTCAGTGTCTGGCGCCGAGCCATCTGACAACGCCAAGGGCTTTGGAGATGCAGGTTCGGCTAGGTCCTCCCTGTCCCAGGGCCCAGGGGCCAGCAGGAGCTGAGGGCAGCTTGCATATTGGAAGTGATGTTCATCATCATCCTCACCACCCCACCTGGCATTCACAGTCACTGTCGCTGTGATTCAGTTCCGTAAGAGGAGCCAGAATCCTGAAGGAAGCTTCACTGCCTCTGAGTTAAAGCACTGGGTTTGGAGACAAAAAGACCCAAATTCAAATTCAGACTCTTAGAGCAGCCCTAGAGCCCTGGGCAAGTCACGTCTCCTCTCTAAGCAATAAAAAATGGGGGGAATCTGGGTCCCTCTTGCATTTTCATTCCCCACATGTCTGGACCCTGGCCCAAGTAGGTGCTCAGTAAATGTTTCCTTCATCCTGTTCATCATTCATTCGTTCTCTTCCCTTTGGCTGGGGATAGGACCCTCTGAACAGGCACCCACGGAGGCTCCTGTTACTGATGGTGGGGAGACAGCACCTCCCCCTGGAGGAGGATTGCTCAGATTGGTTCTCAATCATTCTGAGCCAACCTCACCGAAGGGGACACATCTAATCTTGGGTGTTACTAGGGCTTGGGATGGAAATGATGGGAACGTGTGGTCCTTTGTGTCTGTTGGAAAGAAAATGAAACACCCAATTGCCATGGACACAAAGTGTTGATCAAATCCACACTTCCATGGTTCCTGGAAAAAATGTGCCAATCAATTGCCTATCGACTCCACTCGGCATCCCCAAGGCACAGCAGCCCAGGCCCCGCGAGGGCCACCATTGCTCTGTTTGCGGCATCCTGCCCCCCCATTCTCCCTCCCCACTTTGGAATGTGAGCCTCTTGAGGACTGATGAGGACTATGAGAGACGGGTCTTTTATATGCTTGTGTTTTGGGATCCCCAGCACCTAGAGGGCCTCACATATGGCAACTAGTCAATAAGCATGTCTTCATGTATTTCTTCCTGACTCCCTCATTCGTCCCGTGTGTGTGTGTGTGTGTGTGTCTGGCAGCCAGCCCTGTTTTCCCCTCAGTCTGGGGCAGGTCCTACACAGACCTTCGCTCATCTTCCCTGTTTTTCCTGGTCAAAGAAACCGAGGAGCCACCGCCTGAGCCCTAGACAAGCATGAGGCTCCCTTCGTTGCTCAGCTCTCTGCTTAGTGTTTTCTTTAACGTCATTTGGTTGAGCCCTGGCAAGGTGCCCTCCAGACTCAGCAATTCTTTCCTGAGTCAGGAGCCTTGGAGCAAGGGATGTTCCAGGAGGAGAGGAGGAGGAGGAAGGGAAAACTCTCTTCCCTCTCCCCTCCCATTCCCTCCCTCAAGAAGCATAAGAATTTTCTCCTCCCTTCTATGCTGTTTCTTTATCTTGTTTCTTTTATGTAAAAGAAACCTTTCACCTCTCTCCACCTTCTGACCTGCTGCCCCGAAGAGAAGCTCTTGAGTGGCCCGGGCTTCTTGGGAGCTCCTCCAAGGCATATCCTGCTTCTTGGTCTGGAGGCCACCCCCAGAGCCCTTGGCTCCCCATGGGTCCCAACCAGGGGTGTGCTTGTAAATGTAGAACACCTATTTCTCAAGAAATGGATGTGTGTCCACTTCATTTAACAGATGAGGAAACTGAGACAAATAGGATGAAATGACTTGCCCAGGGTCACCCACTTGGGAAGCATCTGGGGCTGGATTTGAACTCATGAAGTGGAAACTTCCTGACTCCGGTCCAGACCTCCATGCACTGTGGTGCCACCCAGCTGCCCCAAGATACATGTATATTATATACACATAAGCTTTTGGAGTGTGTATACACAAACACGTATATCCATCTATCCATATTAATAGATAGATAGATAAATGGATAGATAGACAGATAGACGAATAGATTAGAGAGAGCCAGAGAGAGATGGCTGGATAGATGGATAGAAAGACAGACAGAAATAGATAGATAGAAAGACAGATAATTGGATGGATAGATAGTCAGACAGACAGACAGACAGACAGATGGACAGTCAGATAGCTAGCTAGATAAATAGATGCATAGATAGACAGACAGATGAATGGACAGGCAGATAAATAAATAGACTGATAGATGGATGGACAGAGAGATGATAGATAGATAGATAGATAGATAGATAGATAGATAGATAGATAGATGATAGATAGATGACAGACAGAAAAACAGATAGATAGATGGATAGACAGACAGACAGACAGATAGATCACACACACACACACACACACACACACACACACAGAGAGAGAGAGAGAGAGAGAGAGAGAGAGAGAGAGAGAGAGAGAGAGAGAGAGAGAGAGATAAATGATAGCCAGAGACAGGCAGACAGGCAGATGGATGCAGGACACATTCTAAATTTAATCTGCATCATTAACATTTTCTCCTTCACTTTCTTTAAGCCGAGACAACCCATAGAACCATAAATCATGTCCTAATTTGTAGTATTTGCCCAGTTCCAAGCTGCAAATGCTCACACTGAACATGGGCCCCCCCAGAGCCCATATGAGCTTAGCACATCTCTCCTTAGCACATCTGCTTCTTAAGGAGTCCCTGAGAAAGCCAAAGTTGGCAGGAAGGTATTGTCTGCTTGCTTGGCTGTTTATAGTATATTTCTTCCTGCCTAGGGATTTCTTATTCTGCTTTTATGGTAGGAAAAATCTTGGGTCCGTGCCTCCCCAGTATCCCAAAACAGCTTCAGGCGGCCAGAGAGAACATGAAATTTTATTTGGAAAATCCCATTGTGAAAGTGAGGAACCTTGTCCTGACATCCTCTATTCAAATGAGACAAGCCTATGTAGAGTGCCGCTGCCATGGCCCTTTGTCCCTGTTCGCCAAAGAGCACCGGTGAGCTCACGGGTGATAATGAGTGATGATGTCTTGATTGATGGGAATTGGGTTGAAATGAGGCAGAGTCATTGAAGTCCAGGGGCAGGCAAAATGCCAATGGCCTGGGATGCAGTGGATGTCATCAATGTTTGACCAGCTTGGTTCCGCGGTCCTTGGAACAACTTGTTCACGTTCCCCCATTCTACCAGGGGAAGTCTTCACATATTTGGGACAAATATCCCCTAACTCACTGATGGGTTCGAGACTCCTCAGTTACCCTCAACCTGATATAGCCCATCTGCCATGACTGTTTCTGGAGGCCTGACACTAAAGAGAAAGAGTTGTCCTCCCAGCAGAGATGCTCATCCCCATGAACACCCCATGCACCCCACATTTTAGGAGCTCAATAAATGCTTCCTGATGGACTGACCAAGGGGCTGAACAGATACAGAATTGGTGGCTCCTGAGCCTGAGCCTACCCTTGGGACAGCTGAGAATTATCAGAGCAATTTCTCCATCTGTTCTATGTCATCTCTAACCCCAGAGCCCCTCACTCCAGGCCTAGCTTGTGGCATTTTCCTGGACTGTCTGAAGCAGCACCCTGTGGGGACAGGGCCCAGAGAAAGCCAGTCCAGGGCTTCTGGGCTTCAGATCTCTCAAGGTCTTCGACCCCAAGGGGCCAATTGCTCCTCACCCAGCTGCCCAGAGCACTGAGAAGGATCTGTCTCCTCCTGCTCCATCATGAACAGCCCTCAGCTCCTGCAGCCATCTGGGTCTGGGAATGCCAGTGTTGGAGCTCCCCAAGAGCTTCCTGGGGCAGCATCCGGCTGGCAGCATTCCATCTTGCCTCTGCAAAGCCATCTTCTCCTGCGTGGGTGTGCCTGCCAGGCTGGCTGGGGGTGGCACGGATAGCAAATGAAGGAGTTCCAGGGGAGCTCCCGGCTAGCCGGTGTGGGGGGAGGGTGCAGCCGCTGCTGCAGCCCATCCGGGTACTGTGCCATAGCTTTGATCCAAGGGTCAGCTTGACCGTCCTCCCTGGTCTGGGGGCTAAGCCTGCCTCTCACCTCTAACCCGGTGGATACATCTACCAGATAGCCTGAGATTCTCTCAGCCTCCTTGGTTTTCAAATGTGATGTGGCAACGATGCCAGGCTATGATGAGGCTGGAGATCCCAGGAACACAGAAGCATCAGCCCAGGGCCTGGACGACTGAGATTCTAAGGGAGCTCTTTGACTGACTTCTGGGGGTTCATTTCCCATTTTCTGACCCTTCAGGATAGAGACCTTGGAGAAGAGGAGACCGGTCCCCAACAGAGACTGCTGGTCCCGAGGCCGCATGGGCAGCCTCTAGCTTAGGAAGGCCACCCTTGCCTCACCTCCTCCGTCACCATCACTTGCTGACCCTTTGGAGCCAGCCACCAGTAAGGCCAGCCACCTCTCTGCCTGGTGTTTCAGCCTCTCTCCCAGCTCTCCCCACATTTTCCTCCCAAGTCACTGGGTCAGTTTGCCCTTCCACAGCTTTGTGGGAGCCAGGTAGGACAAACCCGCAGACCAATGGAAGGCAGCAGGCCAGGGGCATCAGCAGCATCAGACTCGGTTTCCTCCAGCTGTCTTCCTCCTTCCCCAACAGTTTTGTCTTTCCTCTGACTGCCTTGCTTCCCAGACTCAGAGCCGGCTCCTCTCTTTCTAAACAGGGAGGGACGTGTGGCCAGACTTGGGTGACCCCTGTAGAGCAGTCTGGGTAAAGGCCCACGATGGCCGAGCAGAAGGCACTCATGGAGACTGCTCCTGATGGTCAGGGGAGGCGAGGAGCCCTGACTCTGCCCTCTGCAGGACAGCGTCAGCTCAGAAAATGCCAACAAAGAGAAGATCAGATTCCGAATGACCGGTGCCTGCGGTCTGGCTCTGAGACCACTGAAGGAGGCTCCTCGTTGTCAGCGGCTGAGCAGATCGGCCTCAAGCGTGATGTCTCCCCCTGCTCCAGGTCCACGGGGCAGTCACCGTGGTCGGGCTCTCTGCACAGGCTGGAGAGAAGGGGGCTCCCAGGCCAGGCCGGTTATCCGGGGCAGCCCCTGCTCCTTTTCTATCCAGTCCTGCCCGTCATGGAACCTTGTCTGATCCTGAACTCTACAAAAGGGGCGCCCTGTTGGATGTACCTCCTCTATTGAATTGTCCCAGGATGGCTAGATAGAGTGCTGGACTGGAGGCAGGAAGATCTGAGTTCAAATCCAGCTGTAGACCCTTCTCTTTGCCTCACTTCTTCATCTGGCAAACCACTCCAGTATTTAGCCAGGAACACCCCCCAATGGGGGGTCACAGAGTCAGCTATGACTCAAAACAGCAATGACATATGCTCTGTCACCTCACCCCATGTCATATCATACCACATCCCATTAATTATACCTCTCAACATGCTGAACTCGGGTCAAGAAGGCTTGTCTTCTGCCTCTGACTAGCCTTGGACCACGGGCTCGCCATATAACTGATCTGCGTCTCCCCAACACGACGCCTCCCTGCGGCTCCACCAGCCTCCTCCAGTAACCACGGCTGGGGGAGCGCAGTCGTTGGCTTGGCTGGCTTTCTCCTTCGGCATCTCTGGGTCCGACTGTTTGCTGGGTTGACCTTTGGAGGATGAAGAACTGTCTGCAAATGGAAACCGCCTGCGTGGCTTCAGTTCTTATGACTCTTAATGAGTCCAAATGGATTATTCTGGCTGTTCTGTGATTCTGTTCAGGGCCCAGAGTCCTTCATTGCCCTTCCACGAACATGGTGAGGGGGGAACCACAGGGGGGAACCACCCTCCTCGGAGGGTGCTGAACCATGGTCTTGGCAGACGGCTGGGCTTTGAAGAGGGTTATCACGGCTCACATCCCATGGAGTCCCACGCCAGATACCAATGCAGGGGTGGGCAAAGGGCAGCTGTCAAGAGAAAGATAAAGACAACAGAGAGCTGGTGCAAAGCGGGGTCTCTTAACCTGCTCCTTTCCCCTGGGTGGTTGAACACGGCATGCCCTTTTCCATAGAGCTTCTCAGGACAAGACTCTCCAGATGGAGCCAGAGCCATTCCCAAACTCGCCATGATGGCAAGAGCAGCGGCCTTGAAGTGCAAGCCCCAAATCTGCTGCTCCCCAGCTGCGCAGCCTTAGTCACCCCCACAGGAGCGTAGACGGGGGCTCGGGCCCAAGGTTCCCTCAGAAAACGTTCAGCTCCAGTGTTCTTTGACAAATGCTGCCCCCGGGTCCATGGGGGAGAGTCCAGGCCACTATTGAAAAGAGAACTCGGCAGTCTAGATCACTGCAATGACTTTAATGTAGGCCCTTCGTGTTGGTGGGGATGTGAGGCGGGCAGTCAGTTAGTCAGCAAACAATAAAGGGCACACCAGGCAGCTAGGTGGCACAGTGGATAGCGCTCCTGGAGTCAGGAGGACCTGAGTTCAAATCCAGACTCAGACACATAATAATTGCCTAGCTGTGTGACCTTGGGCAAGTCACTTAACTCCACTGCCTTAAATAAATAAAATTTAAAAAAAAAATAAAGGACATACCATGTGCCAGGTGAAGCCCTGGGGATGCAGAGAAGGGCAAAAACAGTCTCTTCTCAAGGATTCCCCAGGAGACAACACACATGCAAGCTATAAATAAGGCAAATTGGGATGATAACAGGGGTGAGGCATCAGCATGGAGGGGGGCAGGGAGAAGGATACAGAGGGACCATCATACCAGCCCCCATCCTGGGTGCTACCGACCCATCTCGTGAGCTCTCTCATCACCAGGCTCAGAGGCAACCTAGGAGGTGGGCTCCAGAACCATCTCACAGAAACTGTCCAGGAGGCTCAGCCCCCACCCCAGAGTGAACCGGAGCAATGTCTTCTCTCTCAGTCTCCAACCCCACGCAAAATCCCTCTGAATGGACATGTAGTTGATTATCAGTATTAGGGTCATAGAGTATCAATCTGTCGATCTATCTATCGATCTATAAACACCTTCATATTTAAATCAAGTGTGGAATTCTAAGGTTGAGTTCCTGGCCAGAATCCCCATTGAAAAAGCTGCTGGTGAAGGGTGGCTAGGTGGCGCAGTGGATAGAGCACCAGCTCTGGAGTTAGGAGTTCAAATCCGACCTCAGACTCTTTTTTTTTAGATTTTTGCAAGGCAAATGGGGTTAAGTGACTTGCCCAAGGCCACACAGCTAGGTATCGCCCTCAGACTCTTAATACTTACCTAGCTGTGTGGCCTTGGGCAAGCCACTTAACCCCATTGCCTTGCAAAAAAGAAAAAAAGAAAAAGCTGCTGGTGGTTGGGGCCAGTCTTGGCTCCAGGCCATGCTGGTCTCTCCATCCACTCTCCAGGCCTCACACCCATGCACTTGTACCTCACCCTTTGAACTTTCTTCATGCTTCCCAACAACTGGAGCCCCCCAAGAATGCTCTAGCCCCAGGATCCCTCAGGGCCTCCATCAGCCATGATCAGGGGCATCCGCCAAGTCCTTGGGGCCTTACTGACTCAGAGGCATTCAGTGTTCCCTTTCCTAGTCCCTGACAAACGTTGGTGCTCAAAAAATGCTTATTGAAGTGAATTGAAATAAACAACCAGAAAAATTCACTTATCACACAGAATTGAGACACCGCCAGACAAATTCTCATTTTGAACCTCCCAAAGAAAGGACTTGGAAAGGGGTCTCTCAGCTCATGGGCAGCGACTTGGGAGAGGATGCCCAGCCAGCACTGAGTGTTCTCTGTCACTCCCTCATCATCTGCCGCATCTCCGGGCTCCTTTTCCCCTTTCAGTGGTGGTACCTGAGACGGCAGGTGAGTAACCACTCAATTTCAACAACTCTGTGACTGTGAATACTTTCCTCGGGAAGGAAGGGGGTCAGGAGGAAGGGGGCCAGGAGGAAGGGGGCCAGGAGGAAGGGGGTCAGGAGGAAGGGGGTCAGGAGGAAGGGGGTCAGGAGGAAGGGGGCCAGGAGGAAGGGGGCCAGGAGGAAGGGGGTCAGGAGGAAGGGGGTCAGGAGGAAGGGGGTCAGGAGGAAGGGGGCCAGGAGGAAGGGGGCCAGGAGGAAGGGGGTCAGGAGGAAGGGGGCCAGGAGGAAGGGGGCCAGGAGGAAGGGGGTCAGGAGGAAGGGGGTCAGGAGGAAGGGGGTCAGCAGGGCCGACCCAAATGGTGTTTGGAAATTGTGTGGGGTCAGTGAGCATGCTGTCCCTTAGGCCCTTCCGCAGGTAGACGCTTCTCAGCTAGGTGATCTTGGGGACTCCATTTCCGAGAACCTCAGTTTCCTCCTATACAAAGTAGAGCTAGTAATCGCTGTTCTCCCTTCCTGACTTCCCGGTGAGGAAGGCACGCCACCCTGAGCGCCAGACAGGGCTGTCACTGTTGCCTTTGTCATGGTCGTCATTGTTGCTCTCAGTATTACTTTTCTCAGTATTCTCTCCACTTGCCTGCTAAAGACAGTGTCTCACCTTCCCTACTTTCCCCTGCCGATCCCCAGCCGAACAATTACCAACAGGGACAGATTTAAGTGTAATGTGAGCTGATCACTCCCTAACTGTCTTCATCATCCTGGACTCAGTCAGGAGGCCTGAGCCCTGGTCCTGCCTCTGTGATCTTATCCAAATCACTAGCCCAGGACCCGAGTTTCCTAATCCTTAAAAGGGGGTAAGCAGACCCTAAGGTAGAGGAGCCCATGACCCTGCTCTCCTGGGTGGGGTCCTGGTTCTTGGCAGAGACTCAGTCCTCCACACCTTTTAGTTCAGAAAAGGCAGCTGAGGGAGGACATGCTATGACTGCATTGATCTGTTGGGTCAGGGGTTCAGCATGATCTGACTGCCAAGCCCCTGCACCCCAGCTCCCCATCCATGATGTCCCCTTTCCTGCCTTTGTGTGGGCATCTCTGCTTCTTGGCATCCTCACCTATCTTCAAGGCTCGGCTCAGACCACCCCCTACAAGAAGCTCTCCCAGGTTGTCCCCCCATTTCCTCTCCTCAAGGTCTCTCACAATGCTCCCACAAATCAGCTTACTTCCCTAAGTACATGGTGCAGCCCCAGGCCTAGGACAGGTATTCGAGGGTTGTCTAGGAGTCGGCCTTTGTTAGGCAGATTCCGAAGATGGGGAGATTTTTTTAATAGTCTGAGTTAAGCACCACCAGCATTAAAAAATCTAGGATTGCAGACCAGGCAGCAGAGACCAAAGACTTGGCCTTCCCAGCTTCCCTTGGCTTCTGGCTCAAACTCATTGGCATGCTAAGCCAGAGAGGCTCCTGGGAATATCTAACCCTAAGACAGATAACGATCTAAACGAGGGCGTTTTGATCTCTGCCCAGACTTGGGGAAAAAGACTTCGTCTTAGCCTGGGGATGCTCTGCCCAGATTCCTACCAGCTGGGTGTGGGCCCTACGACTGGAGTTGTCCACCTGCCCTTATGAGGCAGCAACCCCAGTGAATTACATCATGATGCATCCGTCTGTGAGGCCACGTATCCCTGGGGGGCTGTAGGGCATGATCTCTAGGGGATGTGTGTTCATGCTGATGGTAGAACTCCCACTCTGTCCCTCTCCAACTTGGCACTCAGGCTTTCAGGTTAAGACCTCAAAAGGTTAGGCCCTTGGATTCTAGGGTCACCCCTAGGGTCTTGCCCCCCTCCTTCACGAACAATTGGCAGACTTAATTAACTCTTAGCAAAGACATTTCCTAAGATGGCACAGTGATCTGTCATTACAAAGCATTTTTTCCATAATTGTGGGGTTCACTCTCCCACAATCCACAGTGACCATGGCAGTCTGGTCATCCTGCATCATACATGTGGGATTCGTGTGTGAACCCAGCCCTTCAGAGCTCCTGTTCCATCAGAAATTGGGGTTCCTCTTGAGAGAGTCCTCTTCCCACAGCCCCCTGGGGTTCGGTGTCTACTTGGCAGACTGCTGAGTGGGGTTTCTCTCCTCTCCAGAGCCAGCTCTCTTCTCTACTGCCAGGGGCCACTCCTTGTATCTCAGGTAACTCATGTCAGCTCGGAGCCTGTGTCTCTGCTCCCCCAGAGAAGGTGTGCCCCGTTCCAAGCATCACCTGCCTTTTCCTCTGCCCCCCTCCTGCAGCTGAAACCTGAGCTGAGCTTTCTCTCCGCCTATGAGAAGGGAAGCTTCTTGAGAGCAGGCCTGGCTGGATTTTCCCTTTAGATCCCAGCACTTAGCACACTGTAGGTGATTAAGAAGGACTCTTCCATCCAGTCCTCGTGAAGCTCCCTTCCAAAGCTGCCTGATGGATGTGGGCAGAGGGAAGAAGGGACGTTCCCTTCACGCCAGATCTCTTCTCTTTCTCACAACTAGCCGCACACAAGAGTCCTGGAAACAGGATTCCCCAGGGTTCGAAGGAAAGTTGCACAGGATTCCCGAATTAAAATATTGCAGAGGAAGCCAGCTCAGGGACCCAGAAAAATGATCAGAGTTGTGGCACCCTGACCACCCCCCAGGTCACCCTCCTTCCTTTCTCCAGGAACGCTGCACCTGGCTCACCATTTCTCTCCTTCCCACCTGTGGCAGGTAAATACTCGGGAACATGAATCTCCCTCATCTGTTCCTCAACCTCTCTAAGCCCCACAGCCTCCCCCTTTTAGATCCCTCAGGCACATCCAGGGAAATTCTGACATTCTCTCTGACCATGAACCTCCCATTGTCTCCTCCCCTCCAATCCCTCCACCCTCAGGTCACTCCAGCCCAGCTCCTCTCCAATCCCAGCCCAATGGTTGGTCATTTCGGTTGTCCCTCTGCTCCCATGCCCCATAGACCGGCAGCCACTCTTCTCTTGCCAAGTTTTAGGCTTGGACCATTCCCACCCTCTGCCTTAGCACTAGGTTGACAAGTGTTTGTTGACTTGACTTGACTCATGCTCTCTCTAGCTCACTTGACAGGCAAACGGGGTGAAGTGACTTGCCCAGGATGACTGGTAGGAAGTGTCTCAGTCTGAATTTGAATTCAGGTCTTCCTGACACCGGGCCTGGACACTGGACACTGAACACTGCCCCAGCTAGCTTCCCTTCAGGTACTCTATAAATCCAGATTATCCAAGCTCAAGGGAACCCTCACAACAAGGGAGTCCTATGTGATTCCCTGTCTCACCCCCCACCGACGCCTTCCTTCTCTTCCTGCCTCTTCCCACACACCTGGCCTTCGTACTGGAAAAATTGAGGCTATTGAGCATGAGCTTCCTCTTCTGCCATTCTCTTCATCTCCAAACCTCTTGAGGTCGCCTCCCACTCCCTCGCCCCCCACATGCTCTGACAGGACGGGAGCGCTCCTTGCGGAGGTCCCCTCTCTATCTGTGCAGCAGATGCAGAAGCTACAAAGATCTCCTAGTGTCGAGAGCTCTCCTAAAGTGGGCCACACCACCTGGGGAAGTGGTGAGCTCCCCGCCACTGGAGGCCTGCAAGCAGAGACAAGGACATCACAAAAGACGTTCCTCTTGTGGACTGGTTGGCGAGAAGGCCTCTGCGGTCCCTTCCTTCTCTCAGACTCTCCCACCTGATCTCTGGGCCTTACAAGGATGTCCAGGAGGATGGGTGGGGTTGGCAGCAACGGCCAGAGTACGTCCTACAATCACCTATTTTTCTGGTGGGCAGCTAGGAGGTTCAGTGGACAGAGCACTGGCCTTGGAGTCAGGAGTTCAAAATCAGCCCCAGACACTTGACTCTTGCTAGTTGTGTTGTGTGACCCTGGGCAAGTCACTTCGCCCTGATTGCTTCACCTCCAGGGCCATCTCCAGTCGTCCTGATTCCCATCTGGTCACTGGATCCAGATGGCTCTGGAGGAGAGAGTGAGGCTGGGAACGTAGCACAGCCCCCCCCCCTGCTTGTACTTGTCGTCATGGCATCGCCTCCCTGACGTCGTAGTCCTCTTTGAAAATGTAGGCTGAACATCATCGTTATTATTATTTTTCCTGGCAGATTAAACGTTGTTTCCCTCCACGGAACAACCTGTTTACAAATCTCTTGAGATATTAATAGAATTTTACATCAGTTTTTAGAATAACAACAGAATGGGAGGAAGCCCACCCTCCCCAGCTGGGGGAGTTGCTGCCATAAGTCTCTCATAGGACAATTTTCTAAAAGGGAAAAAAGGTGGCTAAAAAGACTGAATGTCCAGGAGCATCATGGGAAGGGCCTGTGGCCAAGAGGAAGCTGGGGACTGAGAGTCAGAAGGCCCGGGTCCTGTCCCCCCAGTGTGGCCAGTAGAGGGTGAGGCCAACCTCAAGTCCCCAACCCTACTCTTCAGCTTCTTCCCCCATAAAATGAGGGCACCAGAGCCCCTCGTTCAGCATCCCCAAGGACTTGGCAATCCATGTTTCTGGGCTGCTGGAGAGGCTCTGCATGTAGAGCCCCCAGGAGGGGTTATTGGCCAGCCTGGGCTATCCTTGGTTCCAAGAAGGGGGAACAAGCCCCTCTGAGGGCTCTTCTCCCCAACACCTCAGGACTCCACTCTGAGGTCCAACACTGGGGACTAGAGAGAGAGAGAGCAAAGGAAGGGGCAGAAAATGAAAGCGGAGCAATGGGAGGCTGGTCCTGGACCCTTTGGGGCAGCTTTCAGAAGATCAAAGGTGTCCAAGAATGAGAGGGATTATGGGGTGCCAGAGGAAGAAAGTGAGGTGCAGCTGCTCTTTGATCTTGGGAATGGCTCCTACAGACTATCAATTAGTCCTTCCCCAGAGCTGTCAGGTGGATGGAGCTACAGCCCTGCCTCTGGGGGTCATTTAGAGAAGGAATAGCTCTAGAACAGGACAAACAGGTGTGGGCCTGTGGGTCTGGGGGCCTGTGGGCCTGGTGGTCTGGGGATCTGGGGGCCTGGGGACCTGGCCAGGAGCTCTGTGAACCTGGGGAAAGCTCCTCAGCTGAGCAGAGCTACAATCTCAGAAGGTGAACAGCTAAAACAGCCGGGCTGATTCATTTGGAAATGGGCACCAGACACTGGTTGGTCCTCCCCAGGGAAGGGGGCTTGGCAGACAGGACCCAAGACACCAACATGCTGGCCACTGGCCCCTGGCCCCAGAAGAGTAGGGACTTCTTGGATGTCTTCCTCTCAGGGGGACTCAAGCTCCAACTCCCCCAGATGGGTCTGGGGTTCCCCAACAGCCCCTGCTGAAGGCCTCCTGGAACACCTGAGCCCAAGGTGGGCCTGGAGGTTCAGAGGTCATTTACATGTGATGCTCTTCACTGGTGGAGACTGCTCAGTTCTCCTTGCCTGGTGAGGGTGGCCCGAGTTCCTGGCAGCTCTGCCTGTGTCCTGCCCCGTGGAGGAGGCCTTGAACTGGAGTACAGGTAGAGTTTTATCTCGAGCAACATCCTGTGTCACTGCTGTGGCCATGCCACCATTCAAGGGGCACAATAGATAGGGCCTGGATTTGGGACCGGAGGTCATGAGGTCAAATCCAAGTGTAAGCAATGTGACCCTGGCCAAGTCATTTACCCTCCTCCTGCCTCGGTTTCCTCATCTGCAGCCCTGGATAAGTCACTTGACCTCTGTTTACCTCAGTTTACTAAATCTGTAAAGAGGGGTGCTAAGGAAATGAGATAATGTTTGCAAAGTGATTTGCATAATGCAAATATATATATAAAACACAGTTAGATAGATGGATAGACAGACAGACAGATAGGAAGTGTTGTATAAATAAATAAATAGGAAGAGCTGCTTGTACAGTGGAGCATGTTGCCACAATTTCCCCTCTGGGTAGTAGCCTTTTGGGGGTTAGATCTTAACCCGTGGGAGCACTCAGCCTGGCTGCAAAGCCCACAGCTTTTTTCCGTCCATTGTATTTTTGTGAGATAGGAGCCTTCCTGGGAAGCGTTGGCATCCAGTCCAAGGGACAGTGGCTTCTTTGAAGTCACTCTAGGGATGGTTATTAGAATTCTATCTAGTCTGAGGGGACTGTGAATGTGGGTCACCCTTAGGCAAAGGGCTCTGAGCCTTCCTGGGGAGTACAGCCTACTGCGCCTGAAGCACGAGGGTATGGGACAGGTGCCAAGGAGCCCGCTGGAGAGATGGTTCCGGAGGCTTTGACGCCTGGCCCCGACCAGTCAGGACTCCTCAGACATGCTGGGCTACACCTAAGTCAGGAGGACTTGCTTTTTCCCTAACTAAACAACGAAAGTATCCAGGCTCTGGTTGTCCTGCCGCTCCTCATCTCTTCTATCTGCCCTATGGCTATGAGGGACGGCTGTGCCCA
The DNA here is from genome assembly GCF_037893015.1 of Macrotis lagotis. Taxonomy (NCBI): domain Eukaryota; kingdom Metazoa; phylum Chordata; class Mammalia; order Peramelemorphia; family Peramelidae; genus Macrotis; species Macrotis lagotis. The sequence continues at coordinate 2,629,747 of NC_133663.1, read as the reverse complement.
CAGGAAGGTCCATGCCAGGCAGCCTCCCTTCTCTACCACGGGGATGTGTCTGCAGCCCTCTGCCCCTCTCCGACTCTCCTTGGGCAGTGGGCTCTGCACTCACTTTATAGAGAGTGATGCTAAAACCATCCATTTTCAGATAGTTTCTGAAGGGATGGGCCATCCTTCCCTCCCCTCTGTTGGAGGTGGACAGGGGGTCTGCTGCCCAAGGCCCCTAAGTGGGGGGCCCTTCTAGCTGCCCTAAGTCAGAGAGAGGGAGATCCGCGCTGTGAAGGAGGGTCACCAGGGCAGCCCACTGGGTTGTGCTAAATGCCCAATCAGGAGGCAGATCTGTGACCATAAGCTTCCGTGTGTTTGGCACGCTCTCAGTTTGTTCTCACACACACCATCATCCTGCCATCACCCCGACTCTGACCATTCCTGATGAAGAACAATGGGGTCACATCCTCAAATTGTTTCCAAACCAGTCAGCAAACCTGTTCCCAAAGCCCAAACTCCTTTTGTTCCAAACCCTGCCAGAGCAGCTCCCCCTCCCGTTACCCTCTGACTCCCCACATCAAAATGGTAGGTTTATCAAAGGCCCTGGGTGTGACCGGACAAATCCTCTTGAAATTGTCTTGGACAGTCCCGAAGGTTCTGCAGAAACGGCAGATCTTTGATCTCTCATTGCAGCTGCTTTCCTGTTTCTTCTTCGTTTCTCCTGTGGGACAATTCTTTCTGGAACATGGTCCAGGGAATTGATTGGCGGCTCGGCCTTCAGTACAGTTTCTGTGAGGGTATTGCCAGGATGCCAATGGAAGGAGAGAAGACGATTGTGTTGGAAGGCATTCTTCCCTTGCAAAGGTTAGTTTCTACATTTTTAAAACAGGAACGTGTATAATCAAATTTTAATTCACTTTTCTCTTTTATACAACATTTGTCATCATTCATTAGAAAAAGTTTCTACTATGAATGGTCAGAGAAGCATGGAAAGGATTTCAGGAACTGATGCTGAGTGAAGACAGCAGAACCAAGAGAACAACAACGTTTAACACAAATAGACATGTCCAATGTATAAAAGGGGAGGCTGTGTACCGGCACTGAGTCAGAGGGAGAGAGGCAGAGACAGAGGAAGAGGCACCCGACCCCAGCGACTCTCCTGGAAAGCTCTCACAGAAGCCCCGGATCCAAACCTGGCAAGACCCTAGCAAAGCCAACGAGGGCTCCACAAGAACGAGCACAGACAAGCCCCCAGCCCCGAGACCTCCAACCTCTACTCAGGTCAGAGCCCCCAGAGGCAGCCTCTCCACTCCAGACCACCAGACTCCTGCCTTTTCCAGACATTGGCCTCCACTGGCCTCTTTGCCCCTTCCCCCACCTCTCCTGATTCTGCCCTCCCAAGCCCAGAAGTCTCCTGCCTTCCACATGCCAGACTTGGGAATGTTCCCATGCTGCCTTGCATTCAGAAATCCAGGGGTGTGGGTGGGGATCACCCTGATTTCCTGATAAAAGGTGCTGGCAGCTCATGACAGATACTACTGGGTCTTTACCCACCCACTGCCAGACCTTGTCATCTCTTCCTACACCCTTGTGTCAACCTCGGGCCCTCTTCTTTCCATTTCAAGACCACTGTCCAGGAGCAGCCTCCCCCCAAGACCGCCGCATGATCCTCCCAGCGGCACTCCCTGCTCTGGTCCGTCCTATCCAAGGCTACAGAGACTCCTGAAGCTTCTGGGGTCCCCTACCCCTACTGCTTCCGGATGAGACATCACACTCCATGGTGGCATTGCCCATCTCTGCATAACTTGGTCTCACCTCAACCCTCAGACCGGATCGCCCGCATCTCCAGTGTTCACCTCAATCCTTGCCCAGAGATGAAGCATCAGAGAAGATGGCCAGAAGGTGCGGCAGGAGGGGGGTCACACAGGTAGGGATTGAGGGCTTTACCTGGAGGGCTCATTGTCTTGTTCTTTTGCTCCATATGAGGAGCGAGATAGACTGAGGCATTTTAAAAATACAACTCCTAAGGCGGCTGAGGCTCTGAGGAGCCACAGAGATTTTATACAATTTATTTTATACAATTTATACAATTTCTTGTGACATGACTCAGGATTAAAACTCAGCCCCTGAATCTCCTCCCAGGGACCCGAGGGCAGCAGGGGCGCTACAAGGGATAGTTCTCTAACTGGTAAAGAGAGGATACCAAAGGGAAATAGTCGTGATTTAAGTGCACAGGAGAGTCCACTATCGACATTTCTAAATCACTGTTTTAATGGCTCAGGCTGCATAACAAAATCAAAACAATTTTAAAATCTACTCTTTCATCCAAGTCACAAATAAAAATGTTAAATAGGCGGGGTCCCTGGGGTGCTCCCCTGGGGATCTCTGGTTGGTGACCAGCCCTCGCTGCTCTTCTCTGGTCCAGGCACTCGCTTCTGTCCAAGGTACCCCAGGTATCTGGACCACATCTCAGCATCTTGTTCATGGGTACACTGTCTGCAACCACCCTTGAGCCCATTCCCAGCAGGGTGGTGGTGGAGGGGGGGGTCCTTTGTTTTGTGAAAAGGACCAATGATACCACGTGTTATCTTGACTTGCTCCTGAATTGAATTAAGTGGGACAGAGCTGCAAAACACCATTCACCTCACTCTGTTCCAGGGTCACTGAAGTCCAGTGGCAAGACAAAATGCAGGATGTTTGGGGATGGCCTAGGAGGCAGGCTAGCCTGGCCAGGGCATTTCTTGCTGTGGTTACACACACTGCCCACCTCCATCCCACGCTCTGTCGGGTGGGTTCTCCAGGGCTGGGGTTTCCCAGAAGCACTTTTCATTTACCTGGCCAAACAGCGTCTCTGTGGAGGTGACAGGATGGAGTAGGGCTCCCTCACACTCATTAGACTTTTCACATCTCCAAGGATGCTTCCCCCCCTTCAGATGAGAACACTCCCAGAGGCTCCAGGAGTCTGAATGGCTGAGCCCCGGGTGTCAGATGAGTCAGATAAAAGGGGGGCCTCCAGCTTCCTTACTGTTTTCCTGCAAGCTGACTGAGTCTGTCTTCCAAACTGCTGCCGTGGGCTTCATGGGCTCTTCACCCCTGTGGCCAGAGCTCAAGTCGTGGCCTAGACTCCCCAGAACTGGGCTAAGATCAGGTCACAGGCTCAGACGCTGGTGCTGAGGAGGACCCCAGAGACCATCAAACCTCGCCATCTGGGGTGGGTGCATGTCATTTATTTTTAATGATATTTTATTGTTTCCCCAACTACATGTAAAGAATTTTTAAGATTCCTGGGTGTATTTTTAAGTTTTGAATTCCAAGTTGTATCTCTCCCTCTTTTACCTTGCCCCTCCCTGAGACAGTAAGCAATCTGATATAGGTTTTACATGTATGGTCATGTAAAGCATTTCCATATTAGTCATTTTGTGCATGAAGATGTAAACAAAAAAGGAAAGAAAAAAGAAAGGAGGAAGGAAGGAAGGGAGGGAGGGAAGGAAGGAAGGAGGGAGGTAGGAAAGAAGGAAGGAAGGAAGGAAGGAAGGAAGGAAGGAAGGAAGGAAGGAAGGAAGGAGGGAGGGAGGGAGGGAGGGAGGGAGGGAAGGAAAGACAAAGAAAATGCTTGGTTCAGTCTCTGTTCAGCCATGAGTTCTCTCTGGAGGTGACCAGCATTCTCCACCATGAGTCCTTAGTCATTGTCTTACATCATTGATGTGCTGAGAGGAGTAAAGTCATTCCCACTTGATAATCCCACAGTGTTGCTGCTACTGCAAGTGTGTTCTCCCGGTTCTGCTCATCCCTTCACTCTGCATCGTTCATGCAAACACAGATTCTTCTGAGACCACCCTCGGCTTCACTTCTCATAGCTCGTTCATTCTCCATCGAGGAACTTCCCCTCAATTCCAGTTGTTAGGTAGGGGTCGTGCATCACTATTTCATCATAATAGCTTTCCTTTGTAATCTCTGATATTATTTTACACATTTGAAAGGGTCTCCCAAAGCTTCCCCAGACTGATTCCCCAAGAGGTCATTGTCCCAAGAAAGCTGGTCCCTCCTTCTCCCCCACCTCCTTCCCCAACCCCCCAGCCCCAGCCCTAGCTCTCCATTCCCCATCTGCGACTGTGAGGTTTCACCTCCACAACCTCCTGCCTGAGCCAGGAGAAGCTGAACTGGGAGATCTGAGGGTGCAGCGGACTCAGCTGTGATCTCAGCACCCTCCTCCTCTCCCCTCTGATTGGAGGGTGGCCCAGTAAACTCTCCCCAGAACCTTCCTTTCTGGAGGCTCAGATCTGAATTTTGCAGGGAGCTCCATTTTCCATCAATGGCTCCACTTGGTTTCCATTCCAGGGAATATGATGCCCCCAAGTGGAATAGGTCCTGCCCCCCTTCAGCTGCCTTCGGTGTGGAGCTTCCTTCCGTTAGACCGGCGCTCCTGGAAGGCAAGTCCAACCCGGCAGCCACAGAGGAGCAAACTGAGGCCAGGAAAGGGAAGTGTCCAGCCTCCTAAGGTCACACAGTAAGGAAAAGAGACAGGATTTGAACCCTGGGCTCTCTGACTCCAAAGCCAGTGTTCTTTGTATTGTAAAATATGATCTCTGCTTTGGCTTGCTGTGGACCCCCTGAGGTGTCTCTGGGGGTGATGCTAAGGGCCAGGTGGCAGCGGTGGCTGGTCTGTAAGGAAGTCGTCATTCCTGAGAGGTCACCCACTTGAGGGTCAATGAACCCCGGGTCAATGATCATAGCTCATGGGGGCATTGAGAGCCCGGAGAGGGGCAGCTGGGTGACACAAATCTGGCCTCAGACACTTGATGCTTACTAGCTATGTGTTGGATAAGTCACTTAAATCCATTGCCTATAAAGAGACAGAGACAGAGACAGAGAGAGACAGAGAGAGACAGAGATAGAGAGACAGAGACAGAGAGATGGAGAGACAGAGACAGAGAGATGGAGAGACAGAGAGAGACAGACAGAGAGAGACAGAGAGAGACAGATAGAGAGACAGACAGAGAGAGACAGAGAGAGACAGAGAGAGAGAGACAGAGACAGAGAGACGGAGAGACAGAGACAGAGAGACAGAGAGACAGACAGAGAGACAGACAGAGAGAGACAGAGGAGACAGAGAGAGAGAGACAGAGAGAGAGGACCAGGTATGGAAGAGGATACTCAGCAGATGGGACATTAGATGCATGTCCCAGGGGCCAACCAACAATAAACCAAGGTCCCCACTTACATGTTCTGCCCCACCAAGCAACAGAAACCCAGCCTGGCATCCATTCAATAACACCCCCCAGATGCCCCCCAACCCCCTCAGCCCCATGCCCTGCAAGTGCTCAGACTAAAGAGAAAGACCCTAGGGTAGGGAGGGAGATGTCAGGGATCAGTGGGACCCCAGGGGGACAGCCACAGCTGGGGGAGACTCAGCCAGGTGTCTGGTGGTTCCCAGGCCTGGCTTCTCTGCTGCCCACCATGGGGCAATTTCAGGTAAGCTGCCAGGGAGCTCAGGGACCCACTTGGTCGGGTAAGAGCTGGGCACCCAAGCCAGCAAGAGAATAAGGAAAAAACTGTGTAATTTGGTGAGAGGCCCTGAGCAAGTCCTGACCTGAAAGGAGCTTTGGAGCCCTGAGATTATTAGGCAATTACAACCCAAATGCATAATGATTTCTTCCTCCCAGAGCCGCATAATTGCTTTGGGAAATGCTAAGGAACCGGCAGAAACTTGTTCTCCTAGAACATTTCCCAAGCCAAGCCCCAGCCCTGGGGAGGCCAGGACGAGGGCAAGAAGCTGGAAAGACCAGAAGAGATACCCACGGGCATCCCGGGCAGCCTGCCCTCTTCTCCAGCCCTCCGTCAAGTGCCTCTTGGTCCAGTTCCCACTCTTGCGTAAGGGAGGTCTTCAGGAATGAATGAATGCTTTTTGAGAGTGACCTGGACTGGGCAAAGGGGGACCACCCAAGGTCAGAATAGTGAGCCACCGTTTGCAGAAAGGGCAGACCCAGCAGAGTCCAGGACTCTGAGTTCGAATTCTGACTGCAGCGATGCCTTGTTTCTCAAGAGGGATTTGGACTCTGGTAGCTTCTAAACTCTTCTGGTTCTGAGTCTAGGTCTTTTTCATCCTAAAGTATCTCAAAGGACAAATAGTTTTAGGGATCAAGGATGTGGTACTGGAGAGGGGACAGAGAGAGTACTCTGGGAGTGCAGCCGTCAGTTAAGGGTGACGTCCAACAAAGGCAGAAAAGCGCCGATATATGTAGTGCTCCCCAAAAGAAGCTGGTGAGTTTTCAATGGTCTGGGCTGGAGGAGGGGCCTAGGAAGGACATGGGGTAGGGGGAGAGTGTCCCACTGGCTGGTCACTCCCTGAACTCTTGTTCTCAAGGTGTCAGAACATGGAGCAAGACTAGAGAAGGTGATGGTCTTAACGGGAAACCAGGCAATGATGACCTGGGTCACTGAGAGCATCCAGAAGTTGGCCTGACTCTAGAGAAAGAGCCAGGATGACTAGAAAAGCAGTGAGAAGCGGGATCCCTCCATCAGCACGGGGGCACACAGCCCAGCTCAGAATTACAGAACCAATTACGGAGCCATCAGAGGCCCTCACAAGTCCTTTGATTTACAGAGGAGGAAACAGAGGCCCAGGCCAGTGAGGTTACTGCCCAAGGTTACCCAGATGAAGAAGGCTAGACCCTCACGCTCCATTGCAACCTCACTGGCCTCTCAGGAGGCAGGTGGCTCCACCTGGGCCTGGGTCAACTTTTCCTAATACTGAGTCTGAAGGGCTCCAACCGGTCCCCCAGTCTTCTCCTCCTCTTCATAGACCCTGATGCCAGGAATACAAAGACCTGATGTCACCCCAACCATGATCACAGCACTCATGACCTGAAGAAGGGTTTAAGGCCCCATTGTAGCAGGCAGGGGAGTGCAGGATCCGCAGATGATCTGACTCAACTTTGGGAGTCCCTAACCCTAGCCCAAGCTTTTGCACTGAGGGAGGTTTTTTAAGAAAGAGTTCCGTGAAAAAGACTAAACTCTTAAATATTTGTGTGAACACGTGTATTTGTCTATATGGCTTTATTTATATGGTTACATGTGGAAATAATTAAAACCTTACCTACTTTAGATTGACAATAAAATAATGAAAATGTAGGCAAGGCATGAAGTTTATTCTCTTCGATTTTAGCAAGAAACCAAGAATAGGTGGTGGTCATCATTAGAAGTGGCTACCAAAGGGGCGACTAGGTGGTACAGTGGATAGAGCACCGGCCCTGGAGTGAGAGGACCTGAGTTCAAATTCAACCTCAAACATTTAATAATTGCCTAGCTGTGTGACCTTGGGCAAGTCACTTAACCCCATTGCCTTGGAAAAAAGAAAAGAAATGGCTACCTTGAGAAAAGGAAAGAGGGGTGTAGGACATGAAAGGCAAAGAACAGTAAACCTTTTGTCAGTCAGCCAGTCAGGTTCCACATCAGATCCCAAAAGTGTTCATCCTTATATGTTGGTAACTTTACATAGAGCCATGAAGACTCTAAAAAAAAAAAAGATCACAGGAAGAGGACTGGTTATCTCCTTCCTCATTTAATTGTGTAAGTATTTTGTCAGAGACAACCAGGGAGCTTCCTGCTTTCTAACATCCTCCCATGATTGTCAGGACAACCGACAAATGGAGAGACAACAGATCTTAATCTGTTCCAGATGTAGAATCTGCAATTACAGGCTCCAAAGGCAGATTTGGACCAGAAATGTAGTTCATAAAACTTAGTCAATGTTGATATTCTATATGTGGGTATGATATTTGGATAGACCTATGTATAATATATACATTTATTTTTCCCCATTTACAAAATTAAACCCTCACTTATCCATGAAGATGGTTGTCTTGAGGACTCTACCATAACTAGAGTACGGTTCACCTGTAACATCAGGAGACTGAAGAAAACGGTTATTCTTTATTCTGTCTATTGAATCTGATGACGGTTGTATCTCAGTATCATAATTTTTACCATTGCATGTAGGTGGAAAAATAAACAAATAAAAGTTTCCTGAAAATAAGTAATTGTTTCAATACAGGAGAAAAAGGAGGAAAGCACCCCCCAAAACACAGGATCCACAGAGATTTTTAGCCTGACGTTGCTGCTTCTGAGATCTTAGATGGGAGAAAGGGGCTGCCTTCCTCTGACCCAAACATAAATGTGGAAGTCAACATTGGTTGGGACCATGGGAACAGATTTCAGTGAGCTGCAATTACAATCACATTGTAATTATAATTCACATGCTGGAATTAGGGATTTAATCCTGTAAGTGCAAACAAAGTTAAAAAGCAAACAATCCTAGGAATTTATTTTTCAGTTAAATTTTTAGGTTTGGTTGGATTCCTCCTTTTTAAAGTAAGTGCTTTTGGAGCCTTTTGTCTCAGAATCATTTCTCCATAAGCTGGTAAAAGGAAGAATATATCTGACACCAAAAATGGAAAGACCAAAACTCAAATTTCTGCTCATGTCATTTATTTCTGACATCAGAAAGGCTCCTTCTGTCACCACAGGAATGAAGGATTTGGTGGGATATAGCAACTTTTGCAAAACAAAGGAAGAGAAGTTTTTCCTTTCCTTTTTTTAGGACAATTTTTAATTCTTAATTCATTTTTAAAAATATCTTCTTTTTCCTCTGGCTCTTTGTAAAGACAATTTTTATTTATTTTAGGTTTTTGCAAGGCAATGGGGTTAAGTGGCCTGCCCAAGGCCACACAGCTAGGTCATTATTAAGTGTCTGAGGTCAGATTTGAACTCAGGGACTCCTGACTCCAGGGCCGGTGCTCTATCCACTGCGCCACCTAGCCGCCCCTGTAAAGACAGTTTTTAACATTCATTTTGAATTCCAAATTTTCTCTCTCCCTCTCACCTCCTTCCCAGAGGTGGTAAGCAATTTGATTTAAGTTTTACATGTTCAACCATACAAAGTATATTAATATGTTAGTCATGTTGGAAGGACGCAAACACAAAGGACAAAAGATGAAAAAATACAGAAAGTGAAAACTAATCTGCTTCCATCTGCATCAGACTCCTTGATTCTTTCTCTGCAGGTGGAGAGCATTTTTTTAATTATTTATTTATTTTTGAATTTTACAATTTTTCCCCTAATCTCACCTCCCTCCCCCCACCCCCCACCGAAGGCAGTCTGTTAGTCTTTCCATTGTTTCCATGCTATACATTGATCAAAACTGAATGTGCTGAGAGAAAAATCATACCCTTAAGGAAAAGCTAAAATATAAGAGATAGTAAAATTACATATGAAGATAACTTTTTTAAAAAAAATTAGAGGTAATAGTCTTTGGTCTTTGTTCAAACTCTCCAGCTGTTTCTCTGGATACAGATGATATTCTCCATCACAGACAGCCCCAAATTGTCCCTGGTTGTTGCACTGAAGGGATGAACAAGTCCATTAAGGTTGATCATCATCCCCATGTTGCTGTCAGGGTGTACAGTGTTTTTCTGGTTCTGCTCATCTCATGCAGCATCAGTTCATGCAAATCCCTCCAGGCTTCCCTGAATTCCCGTCCCTCCTGGTTTCTAATAGAACAATAGTGTTCCATGACATATATAGACCACAGTTTGCTAAGCCATTCCCCACCCAATTTGGTGGAGAGCATTTTATATCGCTAGTCCTTTGGGACTGTCTCGGATGCAGTATTGCTGAGTCACAGTTAATCATTGTACAATGTTGTTGTTACTATCTAAACTCTTCTGGTCCTGCTCACTTCACTCTTCATCAGTTCATCTAAGACTTTCTGGATTTTTCTGAAACCACCACGCTCATTATGTCATAGAGCACAATACTATTTCATTAAAATGATATACCACAATCTAAATCCAGAGAAAGAACTATGGAATCTGAATGTAGACCAAAGCACACTATTTTCAATCTTTTAAATTTCTTTTATGCTTTTTTTCTCAAGTGTTTTCCCCCTTTTGTTCTGATTCTTTTTTCACAGCATAATATGGATCTATATGAACTAATATGAAAATATGTTAAACACATATAAGTTTTATGGGATTACTCACTGTCAAGGGGAGAGGGAAGAAAGGAAGGAAGGGAGAAAAAATGTGGAACTCAATATCTTAAAAAATGAATGCTAAAAACTATCTTTACATATATTGGATAAAAAATAAAGAAAAAAGGATACTTGCTCATGTAACTTGTTCAGTCGTTCCCCAATTGACGGGCATCCTCTCAATTTCCATTTCATTGCCAACATGAAAAGAGTTGCTATAATTTGTACAAATAGATCCTCTCTCCCCCTTTTTAAAAAAATCTCTTTGTGATTTAGACCTAAAAGTGGTATTGCAGAATCAGTTTCATTGCCCTTTGGGTACAGTTCTGAAATGCTGTCCTGGATGGTTGGATCCATTCACAACTCCACCTACAATGCTTTAGTTCCCCACCTCCCCTTTTCTCTCCTATTAGCCAATCTGACAGATATGAAGTTGTGCCTCAAAGTTTTTTAATTTGCATTTCTCTAATCAATAGTTTAGAGCAATTTTTTAGAGCATTTTCCCCATATGATCAAAAGTAGCTTTATTTTCTTCATCTGAAAACTGTCCATTCATATCTTTTGACCATTTGTCAACTGAAGGATGACTTGTATTCTTATAAATTTGACACAATTCTCTCTAGATATTTTAGAAATGAGACCTTTATCAGAGAGATCTACTGTAAAAATTGTTTCCCAGATTTCTGCTTTCAGAAGGGACTTTTTCACAGGCACACAAAGAATAAGTGGAAAAGGCAAGTTTTGAACCCACAATCTGTTGACTCATTGGCATTTGTTATATTTCATAAGGTCTCCTTCCCCTCCTCATTACTTCTCTTCTTTGTCTTTTTCTTTCAATAGATCCATTCCAACTCTTGTTGGATTCACCTCATCTTTCTCCCTCTTCTCTCTCCCTTTACCTCACCTCTCCTCTACCCTTTCTCTCTCCTCTATCTTCTCTTCTCTCTGTCTCTCTGTCTCTCTGTCTCTCCTCTCTCTCTCTCTCCCCTCCCCAGATAAGAACCTCCTTTTCCTTCCCACTTTTGCTTGAGTTGCCCTGGCCTCCCTTCCTCCCTCCCAGCCAATCTTCCATGCCTTAGGTTTAGGGGCCACATTGGCATTTGACTGCTTTTCCTCATCCTTCTCTGAAGGACTCTGAAGAAGAGAGGAAAGACTCCAGGTTTTTGCCCTCAACAAAGCAAACCCTACAGAATGGTCACTAAAAATAGAGAGAGAAATAAATAAACAAATGACCCAAGTAAAAATAAATTGCTAAGGGAGCAAATAACTCAATCAGACACTAGTTTGTTAATGCCATAGCTCTGTGGAAGCTGAGCCTGTTGTGGCCCCCTGAATTCCAGCTCTGGCAGCAGTTTGTAGCCAGGTGGAGGTGAGGGGGCTCCTCCCTCCAAGTCAGCATCAGAGCATTGGCATCCCCCAATGTGCTCCCGCCTCTCTCACTGAGTGGTCTTCTCACTGGGCCTCCGTTGTGACACCAGATTAAAGCAGGTGGCTTCTGGGATCCCTGTCACTCACTATTCCTTTCTCCGTGCTCCGTCCTAAGGGGTGCTGGTCTTTCTTCCCCACCAAGCAGTGCGTCTCCATGCCAGCCCCTGCTTCTGGCCAAGGCTGGGCTGAGCACCAAGAGGAGCCCTCCCCAGCCAACATTCTACACAGTGATTAGGCATGACCGAGATGAGCCACTTGATTTTAAACTAGACATAACTCTTTAATTATCTTACTAGTGACCAGTCATTAATAAAGGATTGATGGAAAAAGCATTTTAAAAATAGTGGTTCAGAAGAGGCAAACGATCAGACACACACTGTCCGTCCCAGACTCCCAGGGGTGGCCGCCAGAGCGGGTCTCTTCTGATGCCCTCTGCAGCTGCTCCAGATCGAGCCAAGCACTGGGACCTCGTTCTAGGACTGGAAACTGAGCCATATCACAGGGAAACGGTCAGGAACAAAACCTTCCGCCAGACTCTGCCCTGAAAGTTTCCAGTTTCTTTGGGTTTGGGGGTTCAGTTTCTTCTCCCTCCAAAATTGGTTCCCATGAAATGGTCACTGCTCACACACAGCACACCTCCTGAGGGTGTGTAAAGGTGGATAGAGATGGCCCCTTTTGGTCCTTCCTACCTCTTGGAGGAAGGTAGTGTCTCTAATTGAGGCTTCGCTGGTCTGTAGCTGGAGCAGGATTTGAACTCAGGTCTGCCTGACCACTTCTGGCTGCCATCCCCTGTTATTGTAGCTCCGTCGTTTTCAGTGCTGCTTGGATCTTCATGACCCCACTTGGGGTTTCTTGGAAGAAATACCACAAGGGTTTGACATGTCCTTTTCCAGGTCATTTTACAGATGAGGAAACTGAGGTAAATAGGGGGAAGTGACTTTCACGGAGTCACATGGTGCAAGTGTGTCCTGAGGCCAGCTGTGCTCAGGAGGATCTTCCTGACTCTAGGCTGGGCGCTTTTTCGACCAAGACCTTGCTGCCCGCGGCCGTCCCTCGCCATCAGAGTCTTGTGGGAGTTGGAGCAGGCCCAGGGTGCTCCTCCCCAGTGACTCCTTGTGGGGCTTGCCGGAAACATCTGCCATCACCTGCTGCTAGGACCTGCAAAGCGCCTTCTGTCCATAGAGGAAAACCACCGTGGACCAGAGGAGTGAATTCTAGAGACTGGGGGGAGCTGGTTTTCAGGGACCTTCCAGCCAGTCTCCCAAGGCAGCTCGGTCCTGGAGATGAGGCGGATCAAGACCCCGGGTGCCATCCTTCGGGGAGGCCGAGCCTTGGAATGCCCTTCACTGTTCCTAGCCAAGTGAGGCTTCCTTGTCCCTTTAAGTGGGACCATACTGACCAGATACTTCCCAGAAGGCCCCCAGGCCCTGCCTTCCCCTACCCGGACCTTTCCTGGAGGGCCATGGAGAGTTACGCTGGGACACTCCCCCAGCAATGGTAAGACAAAAAGAGGTAGCAGTTTGGTTTAGCAGGTCTCTTGGCCCCAGGGCTCCTGGGGGCTCGGCAGGAGCCCAGGGTGGTCATTTGGGGGGTCACCCAAAGAGAGACCCCCCAGCGGCCAAGGGAGTGAAGGAGGTGCACAGTGCTGGCCACAGTCAATGTCTGGCCTGGCTGCACCAGGCGCTGGGGAGGGAGGGAGGCCGCAGGCTCATCTGGCTTTTCTTCAGCTTGAAGGAGAGCGGGGAGGAGGGAGGAGACAAAATTGCATTTGGGCACTGGAAGAAAATAATTTAATTTAAATAAAGGAATTGTGAAGCCAAGAAGAAACAGGAGAGACATTTGGCTGGAGGGTTTAATAAGAAAGAAGAATCGCCTCCCCAGCCCCCCCCCCCCCCAGCTCTCCCAAGCCTGGTACTCTCTCTCCTTCCTTTTTCTTCCCCTCCGCTCTCTTCTCTTCCTTCTCTTTGTCTCTGTCTCTGTCTCTGTCTCTGTGTGTCTCTCTTTCTCTCCCTCTCTCTCTGTTTCTCTATCTCTCTCTCCCTCTCTATCTCTCTGTCTCTCTGCCTCTGTTGTCTCTCTGTTTCTCTGTGTCTGTCTCTGTCTCTCTGTCTCTCTGTCTGTCTCTCTCTGTCTCTCTCTGTGTCTGTCTGTGTCTATGTCTGTCTGTCTCTGTCCTGGTCTCTGTCTCTACCTATCTATCCATCGATCTTGCAGGTGAAGGCTTCCTTCCCCTTTGGAGAGATGACTGCCCTAAGGAGGAACCTGAGCCTGCCTGGGCGGCCGGCGGCTCCCCCCGCCGAAGGCAGCGTTCCCCTCCATTGCTCATCACACTCCCATCGTCTCCTCTTATCTCCTTGGTGTCTTCTCAGTTCTCATCTCATGTGATTAATACGGGCCCAGGGAGAGATTTGGGGAGATGGAGCTTTGAGGAGAGATGGAAGAAACATTGATTCGGCTCGGCTGGTGCATAAAAAAGGAATTGACTTTCTCCCCCAAATGGACGGTCTCATTTGGAAATTTCTAATACAGTTGAGGCAAATTGAGGTCACAGTTCTCAGGAAGTTCATATTGCCATATGAATGAGCAGAGAGCAAATATGAGTGGAGAGAAAAATCATAACCTAGATAGGAAAGAAACAGAGAGAAAAAGAGAGACAGAGAGACAGAGACAGAGAGAGAAACAGAGTCAGAGAGAGAGAGAGACAGAGAGACAGAGACAGAGACAGAAACAGAAACAGAGTCAGAGAGAGAGAGACAGAGACACAGAGAGACACAGAGAGAACGCCTCCCCCCAGCCGGAGCCCCTCAGTCAGAAGCAAGCCAAAGCCACAGAGAGGGCTCTCTGACAGGGCGCCTATCCATTCAGGATGTCATGGAAACAACCCTTAAATGTTTTACCTGTCTTGCAGGTGAGGGGGACGCCCCCCTAGGAGCTCCTGCCCCCAGCCCTGTTTTTGCCCCCCTTCCTCTATAGAGAGGGAAACTGCCCCTTTCATTCTTCAGGTGAGACCGGTCCCCTCTGCTATGTGTTCGACCTGGGACCCTTCCTCATTCAATATGACATGAAGAGTCCCAAGAAACACGGCAGTATCTCTTGGAACTGATACAGCAGGAACCAAGAGACCCCGAGCCCTAGTCACGGCCACAAAAGAGAAGACTGGAAGAACCAGGAAGGCTCCTCAGTCATTCTGAGATTCATTCCTGAGCCCTGCCCAGTCCCACCTCGGGAATTGGGGGAGGGAGGGGCAGGGGATGGTTTGGACCAGGATTTTTTTTTGCAAGGCAATGGGGTTAAGTGACTTGCCCAAGGCCACACAGCTGGTAATTATGAAGTGTCTGAGGTCAGATTTGAACTCAGGCCTTTCTGAGCCCGGGGCCGGTGCTCTATCCACTGCGCCACCTAGCCGCCTCAGGAGCTGGATTTTGATGAATCGCTTTTCTTTGTCCGTAGGGACAGGGGTGTCTCAAGGGGATGGGGGTGAGGCAGGGCAGTGAGGACAAGCCCAAGGCGAAGCGTCCACAACAGCAGAGACATTTGCTTTTTGAATCCCAAGAACTGGGCTGGTTACAGAAGAGCAGAGAAGCTCTGACCTTCATTCCCTTGCACCGCCCCCACTCCCCTTTCTGTCCCCCCAGGAAACAGGCCAGGCCCCTCTCAAGAGACCCTTACCCCAAGTTCACCTTCTAGCTCTGTGCCCATGCATGTGTGTGCATGCTACATCCATGTGCATTATAATGGCAACATTGGAGGGTGCATCTGTGGATGCCTAGATCTTTCTTCTGTCCTGCCCCCTCCCCGGGCCCAGGCTCCCCCTGCCAGGAAGGGCGATGCTGAGCCGTCCTCCACTGAGATGTGTTTGATTAGCTCCTGTGCGGGGGGCCGCACGCCTCATCACCTGCTTCCAGGGGTCGGGCCTGAGGTCAGTGGGGGCCTCTGCTCAGCAGAGGGGGGGTCTCACTTTTTTAACTAAAGTTGCAAAGCAGATATCGATGACCCAGCATGAGCCCCTCCGCAGAGCAGGGGCTCCCTGGGGGAGCGGGGAGGGGGGAGGAAGAGTCTTCTCATTGAAATCGGCTTCTACCAAGAATTCTTCCACCGGCCATCCACGGAAAACTGGTTTCCCAGAAGGAGACGGAGGGGATCATGGGTCAGTCTCCTTGGGCTGCCTGGCCTTTGTTGGTTTGCTGTGACTGCCGGCCCCTTCAGAGGTGGGGGGAGACAGGCCCTGCTTCCTTAGCCCCCCACTCTGCCTGGGCAGATGCAAAGGTCTCTATCAACAGGGCCAGGGCAACGGGCCCTTTGGAGCAGCCTGGCCTCTTGGTGGTCCCACAGCTGCTCTTTGGGGCTCCAGCTTCTCCCGCTGCTCTCCATCCTCCTGAGCATGGCCAGGGACAGAGTCCAGGGGTGACCCTCTCCTCCAAAGCCTCCACTACAGTATCCCATGGGAACAATGGAAAGACTAACAGACTGCCTTGGGGGCGGGGAGATGAGGGGAAAATTCTAAAATTCAAAATAACTTTTTAAAAAACCCTCCGCTATAACATGGAACAAAAGAGCAAGCTCATTTCAGACCCTCTCCAGCTGAGATTTGGAATGGCGACCCCGTGTGATGGGTCCGGGACAATCTGCCCAGAGGGTGAAGACCCAAAGCTAGCGGACAGACCTGGACCTCTGGGTCGTGCCAGGGATCAGAGACAGGCTGCCCACCGTTGGGCAGCTCCCTGGTGGAGGGCTGCTGTGTCCTTCTAATTCCCAAGGGTTGGAGGCATGGCGAGATCACAATCTGCATCTGTGAAGGGAGTGTGCTCATCAGGGAGATCCGGGCAAGTATTGAAAAGAGGGGGTTAGGGGTGGCTGGGTGGTGCAGTGGATAAAGCACCGGCCCTGGAGTCAGGAGGACCTGGGTTCAGATCTGGTCTCAGACACTTAATCATTACCTAGCTGTGTGGCCTTGGGCAAGTCACTTAACCCCATTTGCCTTGCAAAAACCTTAAAAAAAAAGTGCACTCTGGGTCCTTCTCATTCTAGCCTTCCCCAACTCCACTTCTGGCCCCTTTAATACCTGGTGATAATGGAATTTGCTCTGACATGAGCTGCCTCTAGGGACTCAGAGGCATTCATTCATTCATTCTCTGGACAGCAGGGTCAAGGGTTCCAGCTCAGATCAGCCCCCCTGACTGTGGGACTTTTCTGAATAATCCCTGCTACTGCCTGGCCCTTACCTGAGGTAGGTACACAGGTCTGATTAGCCCTGTTAGAAAGATGAGGGAGAGGTGATGGGATCCGTAGCTCCGATTCCTGGCCTCTGGCGCTGCCAGCCTCTGCGGGAGGCCTCATCCCTTCCCCAGCCACCCCTATATCTGGGAGCAGCCAAGTTCAGAGGGTCTGGAGATCCCCAGTGGGATTCACTTTGCTGTTGGCCATGAATGGCCTAGTCAGCCAAAGGAGGTCCAAGAGGCGGCGCCATCCCTAGAGTGATGCCCCCCAGCCAGCTCGGTGCCTTCACTCCAGCGGGAGGCGGTGGCTCTGGACGCTCCTCTGCCTCCCAGAGAAGCCCCTACACCTCAAGAAGAGCACTTCATGATCCATTCACTCCATTTCCCCATCGGGGACCCTGCCGGCAAAGCCGATCCTTCTCTCAGGCTTTGGGTAATCCTTTCAAAGGAACCTAAATGGACCCCAGCCAAGGTCAGAGTTAGGCAGGTCCAGCGGCCAAGGCCCGGACAGGAGACGCAGTCCCGGCAACCATGGGAGCCGAGAGTCTCCTTCTCTGAGCTTCCCCAACCCCCTCCTTGAGGGACTCCAGTCTGGGGTGCAGATAACGTCTCCTGCCGGAAATGAAGGCTTCATTTCCTCAGGGTGGCTGTTCCTGGCTCAGAATGGAGCTCTTTTGGCTCTGGCCCCTCCAGGCTTAGCTTCTCTTCTGCCTTCCCTTCTGCCTGGCTCCTCTGCCCTTTGTTCCCCAGGCTTCTCCCGATGCTATCTTACATAATGCCCAGAGCCTGATAACATTTTAATACTCCATAATTTCCTGCCATCATAGGCTCTGGCTGGGGGGGCTGGCAGATAACCTACTGAAGCCTTCAGTGACAGCCCCAGGCCACCCTACTGCCCCCTCCTTACCAAAAGGCACCCTCTTCTCACCCTCCTCTAGAGCAGCTGGCCTTAACTAGGGGGGCAGCTTAAATCTGGGGAGCAGAGGGCAAGGGGACCTGAACCAGGACATGCCCAAACCCCCAGAACTGGCTAGGGGGGACCAACAAACATAAAGTCAGTGCCTCATGCATGCTGGGTTTGGGTTGACTGTTTCTCAAGAAAAAGACAAAACACCAGGACAAACTATGTCGTCTCCCGAATTCCAAACCTTTGGGGCAATGAAACCTGGAGTGGATGATGAGAACCCAAAAAGAACGTTTCAAGAATAATTCTCACTGATGGACTGGTTCTACTGGTTCCAGATAGTCAGAAAGAGATTGACCAGTCTGAGCTGCTCCTGGCAGAGCCAGGGTTTGGAACATGAATCCAACATCTCCCATCATCTCTGACTTTTTAAAAATAAAGATAAGCTCATTTTTTCCAAGTCATGAATGAATTTAAAGGGAAAAAATATAGTTCTTATCTGTTAGGAATGTCAAGGCTGGACTAGCCATCATCTCAGCTCTTACAACACACACACACACACACACACACACACACACACACACACACGTGTTCACATATAAAAGTTAACCCAAAAAGTGCCAAGCAGAATGAGGATCCGAAGACAAATTAAGTGACCTCATACCAAGCCACCACAATGTTTATGGTTCAAAATAACTGCCTAGCCTACGTGACTCTGGAGAACAAACTCAAGAAAAGCAAAAACTCAAGAAGAGAAAAAACTTCTGCTGGGTGTACTTTTCATTGATTTCCGAAGAACCAAGAGAACAGGTAAAATCTGAAATACACATGATAGCTTCACGGCACAATTCACTTCTGCATTAAAAAAAAGACTTATAGCAAACTAGGCCCTGAAAGGTCGCTGCGAGAGAACACGACTGCATCACGGCCTGGTGGCGTCCAGGAGGGATTTGGCAGTTGCCTCCCATGACCATCCAGCCAGCGTCTGACTTTGAAGGAGAGAGAGACAGGCGTGCGTGGGAGGGAAATCACGACCAGGCTCTTCTACCGGCAGAACACGGAGTGGGAGACAGACGCAGGGAAATCAATTATCTGAGAAACACCTTCTCTGTCCTTCCCTATGGAACTGGGAGAAACAAACAAGTCTCTGGGTGCTATGGAGGAAGACTGGACGAGGGGATGTGGGCCAGGAAGGCCACTCAGCCTCTTCCCAGGACTGTCCCTCATCACAGAGAGTCATGGTCCATGAGGAAGTCAATCCAATGCTATCCAGCTAACATTTATTGAGCAGCTACCAGGAACAACACTCTGGGGTTTGGGGCCAATATCTCTGGTCTCTGATCTCTTTGGGGTTAAAAAGTCCACTTTACAAGATGGGAGAGACATGATCTGAAAAGGATCTCAAGGTGTTAGTGGCCCTCAGACCCCTTCTGAATGAGAGACCAGAGAAGAGAAGCTGCAAAGGTGTCATGTCCTAAATATGGAGAGTCAATGGCTGGGCAGAGAACGAAGCTTGTGGAATGGAAGAGAAAAACCTCTGGAAGACAAAAAAGAGATGAAGTGAAGGACAAGGAAAAGAGTAAGAAAGTGGAACATGGAAGCCCTCCTAATGCACCCTGTCCAACATCTCTTAAATCTGCCCCTGCCAGCCCCCGGGAGGGGTCCTCACCTCCTCCCACCTACTGGAAAAGAAATTGGGGGAGGGGTCTGCCTGCCTCTGGTCTCTCCTCCCTCCAGCCCATCCTCCACTCAGTCACCAACAGATATTCCAAAGGTGTATGTCGGACCATGTCATTTTCTCTCCCACCTTATAAATTATAAATAAAAATATGTTCCCTGGCTGTGCCCCCCACCTGGGATGCCATCTCTCATCTCTCCTCCTGACTCCTCTGTTTTCCCTCCAGTCCCAGCTAAAATCCCATCTCCTGCAGGAAGCCTTCTCCGTCTGTTTACTACTAACCCCATCCTTGAGAAGAGTCCTTGCCCTCTGCTCCTCCTCTCTGTGTATTCCCTGAAGGACACAGCTGCCACAGCTGCTTCCACATTGTCTCTCCCAGAGACCTGAGACCATTTCCCCTTTCTCTGTATCCCAAGTGTCCTGCTGGGTGAGTAGAAAGCAGCACTCACAGTATTAATAAATGACCAGGAGGAGGACGTGGACCTTGGAGAGGGGCTAGAAGTGTGGAGTTGGTGAAGGGCAGCCTCTAGTCCTCAGAAAGTCGGGAGCAAGAACAGCTGCTGAGGCTCTGGGGGAGAGAAAAGAAGGCTTAGGACCTTCACTGAGGGGACAGAAGAGCATCCAAAGTAAAACTGAAAGAGTGTTCCACAGCTCCAAAGAAGAATGGTATTTATTTAGGAAAGGGCACAGAAGGATTCATGTCAGACAGGGCCTGTGGAAAGTCAACAGGGCAGACCTCCCCAGAAGCCCGAGTAGCCATCCCGGACTTAAAGTGGTGCCCTGGGTGGGGCTCCTCGTTGCTCAGAGGTCCCTTTCTGTGCAGGAAGATGTCTGGTCTTTGTTCTCTGTAGATCCTCCTCTGCCACTCATCTATTGGGAGTCCCCCCACCCCAATCGCTGCCTTCCTGAGGGGAGAGGAGCTTTGTCAATGTGGTGACTTCGTTCAGAAGCTTTGCTCCTTCTGGGTACTTAGTATATTCTCTCCCGGCCTGGAGAGTACATCAGTTGATGTCATTCTTGTGGAGTCACGTCCCCTGGACCAGGACTGTTGGCCGAACCTTTGGAAACATTCAACTGCTTTATTCCCAGTGACCCCAGCCCCCAACCAAGAGACTTGAGGTGACTCTAAGGAAGTTTCCTGCTTGCTTTGTGCAAACAATTGTCTGTTGCCATTATGGATGAGCTCATCACACCCATGGTGGTCATGGGAATAACTGACGTGGGCATCTCTAAGACTGTATTTGTGTCTATTTTGATGTTTTTCATGTGTCTGTCTGTCCAAATGCTGGCGCTGGGTGGGCAGCCTCCATCAGCACAGCCGACCCCAGGATGGAAGATCCGGATAAACATCCATATCAGTCAGAGCTTGGTTTCCAGACCAGTGGCAAGGTGCACTATGCTGCCTGGAGAGGGACCTGGGTGTCCGAGAGCCCCGGGAGAGGTCAGCAGGAATAAGTGAGAGGACACGTAGACTGAGAGCAACTGGGGTGGGGGGCTTGAAGGCCACTGTAGCACCCGCTGGGTGCACTGAGGCACACTGTGCAGACAGGCACAGTGAGAACTTCTGAACCTTTCAGAAGGAGGAGAGAAGGAAAGAGGAAGAGGAGTCAGCAGGACCCAGTGACAGCAAGTTTCAGGAAGGATGAAAGACAGATGGTGAGGCAGGGAGCCCTCAGGAGGCCCCCTCCCAGGCAGTGAAAACCAATACAGAGTCACTTCTACTGGCTGAAGTGTCGTCTCGACCTCCCCCCACAATCGCCTCCTCACTGGCCCCTGACCCCTGTTCCAGTCTACCCTCCACACAGCCACCCACTGGTTCTAAGCCCACAGACTCAACAGTGTTACACAACTGTTCAAAGTGGTGCCACTGTTGCCTTGGCTTCTAGGATGGGAGTCCAGATTCCTCCAGGGTCCGGGTCCCATCCCCCTTCCAGGCTTCTTTCCTAATTCCCTGCACTGCTTTTCCAAACAGGTCCAACCCTCTCCCACCTGTACTTTTGCAGAGGATTCTGAGCAATCTTGAAAAAGGATTCTGGGGACTTGGACCACTGAGCCCTGTGCCCGACTCCCCAGTACAGGACACAGACGGTTTCATTTAATAAATGCTTCATGCATTGGACTCACAGCCATGGGTCTATAGACTAACCTCCCAAGAATTCCACCTCTCCCTAAAGAACACAAGCTGTGCCAGGGCAGGGGCTGGCTCATCTCTTGTCTCCTGGGATACAGGAGGTGCTTAATAAATGTTTATGCATTGATCAGTCTCCTTTCTGTGTTTAGCTTAATCAGAAATTCTACTTATAAGAAGAGTCCTTCTTCATGAAGTCTGTTAGAATTACTCTTCCAAAGTGGGTCGTCCGGCCCAGAGGTGTTAAACATGGGGTCACGTATAGGGTGCCCACACTCTCCAATGTAGCTGAACCAGGCTGCGATGTCATTGAGATGTAAAGGTTATCATACTGCCTTCTGGGGGAGGGCAGTGGAAAATTCAAACCCTTACAAAATGATAGGTAGAAGCTACTAGTGGATATCATTGGTAAACACATAAAATATTTTTTAAAAAGAAATGTAATTGAGAGATGGTAGCAGCAAGCTCTCTGATGATCAATAGCAGAAGACTTAGCTGTTCTCAGCAATGCAATGCTACAAGTCGATCCCAAAGGACTCATGATGAAAGATGCCATCCACCTTAGATGACTGGCATCTGAATGCAAACTGAAGTGGACTTTTGCTTTATTGTTCTTGAGGTTTTTTTATCTCTTTTCTTTCACAACACAACAAATGTGGAAATGGTTTTCTATGTCTGCATTTGTGCAATCTCTATCAAATTACTTGTCTTTTTAATCAGAGGGGAGGGAAGGAGGGAGTGTGGAACTCAACATTTTTTTAATTAAAGATTTTTATTTATTTTGAGTTTCACAATTCCCCCCCAATCTTACTCCCTCCCCCCACTCCCCACCGAAGGCAATTTGCCAGTCTTTCTATTGTTTCCATGGTATACACTGATCCAAACTGAGTGTGATGAGAGAGAAATCAGATCCTTAAGGAAGAAACATAAAGTATAAAAGAGAGCAAGATCAGACAATAAGGTATCAGTTTTTTCCCTAAATTGAACTTCGTTCAAACTCCACAGTTGTTTCTCTGGACACACATAGCATTCTCCATCACAGACAGCCCCAAATTGTCCCTGAATGTTGCACTGATAGAATGAGCAAGTCCTTCAAGATTGATCATCGCCCCCCCCATGTTGCTGTTAGGGTGCACAGTGTTCTTCTGGTTCTGCTCATCTCACTCAGCATCAGTTCATGCAAATCCCTCCAGGCTTCCCTGAATTCTCATGCCTCCTGGTTTCTAATAGAATAATAATGTTCCATGATATACATAAACCACAGTTTGCTAAGCCATTCCCCAATTGAAGGACATTTACTCTATTTCCAATTCTTTGCCACCACAAACAGGGCTGCTGGGAATATTTTTGTACAAGTGATGTTTTTATCCTTTTTCCTGATCTTTTCAGGGTGTAGACCCAGTAGTGGCATTGCTGGATCAAAGGGGCTGCACATTTTTGTTGCCCCTTGGGCATAGTTCCAAATTTCTCTCCAGAAAGGCTGGATGAGTTCACAGCTCCACCAACAATATAATAGTGTCCCAGATTTCCCACAACCCTTCCATCAATGATTATTGTCCTTTCCGGCCATACTGAGAGGTGTGAAACTCAACATTTTTTAAATGAATGAATGTTAAAAATCGTTTTTTATGTATAATAGGAAAAATAAATGTTAGATTAAATTCAAGATGCAATGGGAAAATACTTCACAAAATACATAAACACAAATAATATGATTATATGGTTTTCTGAGTCCCTGGGGAGTTACAGCCATCCCTGTGTATGGTTTAAGGGCCCCCAACACCACTGCTAAGCCCTCTCCCACATAGAGCTGCCTTGGACGTTCAGCAGGACACAGAGCTTCCATTCTCCTCCTGTTCGAAGTCAGCAACAGGTCTGGACCACAGAGCCTAAGGCCAATGTCTGGCCCTGCTCTCTGGCTGCTCCGCTCCAGTTTGCCACCTAGAAGCCCTCCCCCAGGAAGGAGGCCCCTCCAGGAGGTCCTTGGTGGGCCCCTGCCAGGAATAGTTGGGTGCTCTCCCACCAGAAGGCGGCCATCTCCCAGGGGAGAGAAGGTAGGGGGCTGAGAGGTAGGAACTGTCAGCTCAGCTCCCCAACGAGACCCCCCTCTTCTCTGTGTAGCTCAAGGTCAAACAGAGACCCAGGAGAACTCCTCGGCTGAACTGACTGAAAGCGGGGACTCTGGCTTTGGGCAGTGGGCTGGGAGAGGGGGCTCTGCTCCATTGCCATCATTTCTGCAATATCCATCGACCTCATGGTGCTCTGCTCTCAGAGGCACCCATCTCTGACCTGAGTGACCTTGGGCCAGTCTTTTACCCTTCGGTCTCCTCACCTGTCAAACAAGGGGGTTGCCCCAGGGGTTCTGAGCTAATGGGGAAAGCAGTGTCTATCAAGGCCTAGGGAAACACTGGCTCTGGTCCCCTTGCCTCTGATTTCTGGAATCCACTTTCCATCCATCCTTAACTTGAGGCTAAGAGGAGGCTTTTCTTTTCCTCCAGCAAGATAAGAAGGGGGCAGAGCTGGATTGTGGGTGGAAGCCCCAAGTTAAGAGTTAAATCTCTCTGTGCCTCAAGCTAGCTCTGGACAGCTCCCCAGGGCAGGGACAGGCCCCCCCAGCCCTAAGTGACTCCCCAAAGCCACAGACACTTCCCCCCAACCCTGGGTGACTCACCAGGGCCATGAACTCTCCTCCTCCTAGCCTTGAGGGGCTCCCCGGGGTCACGAACTTCCCTCAGGACCAGAGACTCCCCCAATTCATGGTTGGAGTCTGTGTGGATCATACTCTGGAGGCTCCATACGCAGCATCCACACCCCAGAGTCCAGGCATCTAGCAAAGCGTCCTGGCAGTTGAGTTAACTGTAGCCCTCAATTAATGCTGGAACCAGGTCCCCAGCAGGAGGCAAGGGCCCCCCAGCCCAGCACCCAGGGCCCTGAAGGCAAGGGGGGCTTCCCCCGTGAGACTTGAAGCTCCTCGACAGCTGGGGTTGTTTTGTGTCTTTCTTTGTATCTTCAAGGCTTAGCACAAGGCTCCGACCCATCATAATGGGTCATAATAATAAATAATCATAATAATAAATAATGGCTAAGTGACCGAGTATTCAAGGAGTGATCCGTGTTGTGAAACTGCGAGCTCCCCATCACGGGAGGAATCCAAGCAGAGGCTGAATGATGACAGTCTCTGAGGGATGTTGCAGAAGACATTACTGCCCCAGGAGGGGACTTGGGCTAAATGACTGCCAGGGCCTTCCAACTAGAAAGCTAAAATGCCTCCCCCCTTCCTCACCTGGAAACACCTGGTTACTAGCAGAATAAATGGCTTTCCAGGGCTGGGGGACTGGGGAGGGAGACCCTTCCTTCCCTCAGATAAGAATAGATGAAATAAGGAGCCAAGCTGGGAAGGGCCCTCCCTCCTTCCCTCCATCCCTCCGTCCATCCATCCCTCTCTCAGGGCCAGGCTGAGGGTTCATCTTTTGGCCACTGAAGACTATGAAGCATTAGCTGCAGGTCAGGAAGGGCAAGGACCTACCCTGCTCATCCTCAGAGTATTTTATTGTGTGGTTCCCAGGCAAATGCACTGGCCAGGAGACCTGGATTCAAGATGCTACAAGGGACAAGTCCCTTCTCCTTCCTGGGCCTCAGTTGCCTTCTCTGTAAAAGGAAGGGGCTAGACCCTGCCACCCCTCAGATCCACCCCCTGGAGCTCCAGAATCCCAAATTGCTCCAAAGAAGAGAGCAAAGCAGATGGTGTCAGAAGGTCCTAGAGAGAGCTCCACATTGCCTTGAGGCATCAAAGCCAGGCTTTTGTCAGCCTGTCCTTCCCTGCAGTCACCCTCTTTCCACCCTCTCCACCCTATGGCAAGTACCCACATGGAGCGCTTATCCTCCCCATGGGCCAACATAGGCACCTCATACATGGTCAAAGAACATCAAAGCCACGAGCAGCCAACAATAGAATCCAGGGAGCACCTTCCAACCTGGGAACCAGGTGTGGTGGAGGACCAGGACTCCAGATGGACAGAACCCCCACCCCCACCATCCACTGATCATGCCATGACCTCAGCATTCCATCAGTGACAGAGCCCCTCCTCTGGGTGCCTCCCCCCTTGTTCCCCACAGGCGCCTGCTCTGGTGTGCCCAGAACTATCTGGGCCCGTGCCCACTGAGTCCACCAGTGGCTTATGGGTAGAGGGAATCTGTTCAATGACAGATCCCAATATCTGTGTGTGGAGTCAGAGGCATAAATGAAAAAAGCATCTCTCCCCCGCCCCAAGTTGTTGTCTAGCCTCTGGTCACAAACCTCCAAAGACGATGGATCCCAACCAAAGGAAATCTTTGGGTGTGGGGCACCTCCTGTACTTGGCAGCCAGACGGGAAGGGACAGTAGTCAAACCCAGTCCATCATGGACACAGTCAGCGCTTACCAAACTTTCCTGCCTGACAGACTGAGGAGAGGACCTGGCCATCAACTCGCCGCCACCTCCGCGTCCAAAATCGGCCATCAAACACGTCCCTTCCACAACTCCAAGCCTGGCCCTGGCCACAGCCTCCTCAGACCCGGCTGTCACTGTCTGGTCTGACCCTGCTCCTGGTTCTGGCTCCACCTCCCACCCTGGCTCCGTCTACACCTCCTGCCACCACTGTGGCTCCATTCCAACCTCCCACCCTGGCTCTTTCCACTTGCTAGTCTGACTCCCATCTTCTTCCAGCTCTGAGGTCCTTCTTTACTGAAGTCCTGCTATTTGGACCCAGCAGGAGAATGTACAGTCAGCACCAAGGACAGTGACCCCACAAGGGCCCAGCCCAAGATTCAGCCCCAGAGCCAGCATCTGCCCCAAATGAGAGAACAGGATGGAAATCAAAGACATTGAGAGTCCTTGTCTGTCACCTGAATGTATGCCCTTCCTGCCCCGACATTACCTGCTGCTGGCCGGTGGCAGGGCTAAGTGGCCCCTCTTGTTGGGCTATCAGGAGATATTCAATGAGGGTGGGGAGGGCAGCAGGAAGGAGTCCCAGCCTTTGGGCATCTCCTCCAGAGCTCTCTGGGTGCTTGGCACTCTCAGGTTCCTAGGTAGGGCCACCTGACTCTGCTGTCTTGCCACCTCACCTTCCACTTCTTTCCCAAGTCTTTTTTATTTAACCAGACTCCTGAGTCCCTCTGAAGGGCAGACATCTGATGCATTGTGGGGGAGGGGCATGCCCTAGGCATCTCCAGAAT
Source organism: Macrotis lagotis (assembly GCF_037893015.1). Classification (NCBI taxonomy): domain Eukaryota; kingdom Metazoa; phylum Chordata; class Mammalia; order Peramelemorphia; family Peramelidae; genus Macrotis; species Macrotis lagotis. The sequence continues at coordinate 2,603,168 of NC_133663.1, read as the reverse complement.
CTTCCATGACAATCAGGAATCCCTTCCTCTCCCAAGTTTCCTCCTCTTTACGTCATCTGGGCCTCACTCTCTAAGACTCCTTGCAAAAGCTAGGAGCTCCCACAAAAACAAATGACTCCTTCCTGGACACATTTTTTTAAATTTCTAAAGCAAATTTGGGTGGCAAGGTGGTGCCAGTGGATAGAGCATTGACCTTGGAATGGGGAAGACTCATCTTCATGCGTTCAAATCTGGTCTCAGGCACTTATTAGCTGTGAGAGCCTGGGCAGGTCACTTCACCCTTCAGGTTTCTCATCTGTTAAGTGAACCAAAGAAGGGAAAAGCAAAGCATTCCAGTATTTCTGTCAAGAAAACCCCAATGGGTCACAGAGAGTTGGACATTGTTGAATAATAAAAATCAAATTTATTGCTCAAAGGTATGCTCCTCACCTGGACAATGAAGGGCCAGAAGGTTGCCCTGGGTGAACTCAGAGGATCCTTTCAGTACTTGATCTGGGGTCCTGAATGCTGGGGTCTCCCAATGGCAAGATTTCAGCTGGGAATCTTTGAGGCTTAAGGACAAGCAAGTCTTCCCACTCCCAACCCCTTCCCACCCTGATGCCTGTGCCCAAAGAATACTTCCTCAACTGACTGACGCCACCCACCATGCCCCTGAAAGGCCCTTGCCTCTTTGCCCCTCTGTCTTGTTGGAAGATCATCCAAGTCTTGCCTTCCTGGAGTTTTGTTCCCCAGCTTCCCCACCCATGGTCTGGCTGCATCCCAGGTGTAGATTCTGGGGCAGCAGGACTGCTTGGATCCTCACTGACCTGTTTGTGCCGATTTCTTTTTTTAGATTGTAAAAACATTTTGATTCATCATTTATGCTTATACAAAACCAGGTCATTTTCAAAAACCTCTAAACAGGTTTTCAGAGCCCGAAAGAACTTGCCACAGTAGGTGACAGATTTCTCTGAGGAGGAAGCTTCAGGCATCTCTCCCAGGAGGACAAATATGCTTCATTCTCCAGGAACTGGGGTCATTGTCCAAGTGACTGAGCCAGGAGAAATGTGGAAGATCCTGGGGAGGACAGTGGGAGAGTACTTGGGCTGGTTCCTTCGGTTTTGATGTTGGCCATTGGGGGGAGAGCTACCCATCTCTAAAGATCACCGAGTCACCCATACGTCCTTCTCCAGACCCTTGGTGTGGCTCTTGGGGATGGGATGGCTGGTCCGGGGACTTCAGGCTGGACCTGCTCCTTGCAAACTGGAAAACTTGAAGAGCAGCCTGGCAACAGGCCAGGGTCACACCAAACTGGAGTATCTGAATGGGTGAAGTAAGAGGATGAGGAAGATTAGAAGGTGATAGGATCATGGACCCAGTCTCTAGTTCAACCTTACAGATGAGGGAATTGAGGTCCAGGGAAGTCAAGGGATTTATCTAAGGAAGGTGACACAGTTGGAAGCATTAGAAGTGAGATTTGAATCCAGAGCCCTGACTACAAGCACAGCGCTCTTCACTCATTGCTTCTCAGGATATTTCTTAACATCTCACTGGAGCTTAGGTAGGGTGGACTCCCTCTAGCTGCACAAAGAAGATTCTAGGCCAAGTAACGAAGCCCTCTAGCGATCCCATTTCTAGGTTAATAGCAGCTTCCTCTCCCCCATTAGAAAGTCTCCTAATGAGAGCAATAATCAGCCCAAAGATTTTGGCCTTTCTATTCACACAGGAATGGATCATCACAAGTGGATGAAGAATTCCTCAGTCCATTCTATGCTATGCCATGGAAGATACTCCCAGAGTTTGTCCTTCAGCATATCACATATAACTGGAGAGCCCTGAAGATAGACAATGAGCTCACCCCAAACCTGAGCACAAGAGGCCGAGTCTCATCCTTGGGAAAGGTCAAAGTTCTCCAAATGATGCCAAGCTTCCCCCAAGGCAAAGTTCCATCTTCTCAATATGGCTTTTCTTCCAGTGATGCTATGTGGCCTGGGGTCATTGAACGTGGCAGCCTAGGAGGGACTGCCATTGAGGATCCGCCAAAGAGCAGTGGGGAGAAGTGGTGGGTGTGGACATGCTGCCACACACCAGAAGGGAGGATTTAGGAAGAAGTGTTATCAAAGATGCTGTTAAAGAAACATAGGACTTGGGGCAGCTAGGTGGCGTAGTGGATAAAGTGCCAGCCTTGGAGTCAGGAATCAGGAGTCAGGAGTACCTGGGTTCAGATCCAGTCTCAGACACTTAATAATTACCTAGCTGTGTGGCCTTAAGCAAGCCACTTAACCCCATTTGCCTTGCAAAAAAAAAACGTAAAAAAAGGAAAAAGAAATATAGGACTGGAAAGGCAGTGAGAGTGGAATAAGTGACCTGCCTGTCCCACTGGCATCCTTGCAATGTCAAGAGGAACCAGGGAAGGCTGTTAGTACACTGGGTGAACCAACTGGTCTGAAATGGACCAGTGTGGATGGGTGACAATCTGCACCACTAGAGGGTATATTCAAATTGTTGAGATCCACATCCAGGGGAACATTCCCCCAACATGGAAATCCTTACCCAACCTATACCTCAACCCTTAAGGCATCGTCTCTTTGTAGAATCTTTATTTTTTTGATGATGATAATGATAAATAACTCATCTTCCCATAATGCCTTAAGGGTCACAAAATGCTGCCCTACAATAGTTCCATAAGGGAGGCTGCACAAGTTTTAGCATGCCCATCTTACAGGTGAAAAAACCGAGACTGGAAGGAAAAGTAGGTTGACTACACATATGGTTAAACCAATGGCAACTGATGAAGTTCTGTGCCAGAGTTGAATGTGGATGAGGAATCGGAAACTTCTGAATGGAGAGCATAGGCCCATGTCTCCTTTCTGCTACGCTCTCACCTTATGCTGCCTGACCCTACAAGAGAAGGGGTCTATCGTCCCTCTGTTTCTCACTGCCTCAGAGTTCCCAAAAAAGGAGAGGAGCCTAGAAAGATCCATAGAAGGGGGCCATACAGAAGTCCCCAGGATGTTGGCCAATATCCATTCTTGGGTTTTAAAAATCTCCCATTCCACACCCTGGACAATGGACCATTCAACTTTGGTGAAAGGCCTCCAGCAGGGGCAGCTCCTGATTTCCCACTTCACACCCACCATAAACTTGGAAGACAGAAGTGATGGCTCCTCCCCTCATCAGAAATCTTCATTAATCCCAGGATCACAGAATCAAAGAGGCCAAAGGATTTTCTGTGGTCATTCAGTCCACCCACCCATAAAAGGAATCCCTGAGATAATTCTGTTTGAAGACCTCAGAGGAGGAGGCTTCTTCCTCCTGAGGAAGCCCCAGACACTTAGGGGCAGCTCTGATTATGGACAAATTTTTCCTGACATCAATCTGTAGCCCATTGCTACTCTTTGTGCTTTTTGAAGCTAAGGGAATAAACCTAAACCTTCCTCCAGGTGACAGCCCTTCTTCAGGGTGTTCACACTCCCTGAGCATTCTCTTCTCCAGGACAAAGATGCCCATTTCCTTGAACATCCTCTATGGCTGGAATCCAAGCCCTTCCTCTGGTCACTGTCTATCTCAGCCAAGTCCTCCTCAAACTGTGCTCCAAGTGAGGTCTGACCAGGAATCCTCATCTGCCTCTTCCCCAAATCTCTGCCTCTCTTAATACAGGCCAAGATCAAAGAACAATTCCTGACTGCCTTATCGTAAGACTGGCTTGCGCAAAGTGGAGTCTACAAACTCCCTAATCAACTGCTGCTATCCGTGCCTTTCATTCAGTCCCATTTTCTTTTGGTGGAGTGGATTTTTTGTAACCAGATACAAGACTTTGCCCTTATCCCTACTGAGTTTCATCTTATTCACTTCAGGTCAGTGCTCCTTTTGGATCCAAACTCTTTTTTTTTTGCAAGGCAATGGGGTTAAGTGGCTTGCCCCAAGGCCACACAGCTGGTAATTATGAAGTGTCTGAGGCAAGATTTGAACTCAGGTCCTCCTGACTCCAGGGCCGGTGCTTTATCCACTGCGCCACCTAGCCGCCCCTGGATCCCAACTCTCAACCATGGTAGTCGCATTCTCTCTCATCTCAGGGTCAGCTGCACATCTTTTGAGCACACCATGCTCTTGTCACAGTCATTAGTAAATGTTGGCCCGCAGAGTCGTGCACAGATTCCTGGGGCACTCTACTAGAGATGCCTCGCCATGTTGGCATAAGACCGTTAATGATGACTCTCAGCCAGACGCCAATCAGCTCTAGAGCCAGTTGATTCTAGTCACCTCTCGTCACTTCCATCAGAGTAGTTGGGAAAGGGAAAGGGAAAGCGCCCAGATGTACAATATTTATAGCAGCTCTTTTTTTGGTGGCAAAGAAGGGAGTGCATCCGTAGGGAATGGACGAACAAGCCAGGATGGTGTGGATGATACCACTGTAAGCCGTCATCAAGGCGACAGTCTCAAAGAAACTTGGGAAGAGTTGGGGGACCGATATAGAGTGAAGTGAATAGAACTGGGAGAGTGATGGGAAGAAGACAGCTTAAAGCTCCCCCATCCAATACAGTAAAGACTTAATGAGTGCCACATCTGAGCTAAACACTGGGAAGATAATTAATAGGAAGAAAGACAGTCCCTGTCCTCAAGGAGCTTACAGTCTAATGGGGGGACAGAGGGTACCCAGCATGGTGGGGGGCTGGGGACATCTTGTTCCCAGGTTTTCCAGGCAGAACAGCTATTGCAGAATGAGGGGTGGCTTGTCCTGTCAGAAAAGGAAGTAGGTTCTTGGTTTTGGTTAAGGCTTGGCTAATGGAACACTCCAGTTTGGAATATTCTGGCTTGCTTCAGACCCACTTTGTCTGTCATAAACTGCTAGAAAAAGAAGCCATGAGAATCCCTGCAGGACTTACAAAGGGCCATGCATTAGAGGCCGGCCCCGCTGTCATGCCCTAGTCCTTCCACACCTGAGCAGACCTTCTAAGTGGATTGTGATGCTGATGGCCCCGAGGCTCCTGTCCTCTCCATAAATACCTTTATTATATATGAAAATACGCTGGCATAAAAATAGTCTCCACATTTGTAGACAAGTCTGAGACTCAGTTCATTGGTTTTAGGTTCCTTATCTGTATATAAAACAGTCAAACAGTTGAAGATGCATTCTGTTGGTCATCTCACTCACACAGCTGAACTATAGCTTCGGGGTAGGAGTGGTATCTACCCTACAGTAAGAATAACCACCAGCTTTTAACCTCTGCCAACCATTCTCACTGTAGGCTGAGGTCCACAAATGTCGATAAGCAAAGCAATGAAATTCTCTTGCTCCACAGAGCCACGCAGTGGCTAATTTATAAGTAGTAGTAACAGGAATAATCTTATTTAGAGTAAAGTCGTATTAGTCATGGAAGAATTAGAATGGCCCTCATCCTGCCCCTCTGAATGGCGAAAAGGAAGCTACGACCGATAAGGAAGGCTGTACAGATGTCTTTTATAACTGGTCTTCTGACATACCAGTCAAATCTTTTTGCAAGGTAAAGTAAAAGATATACTATCCCTGTAAGACATGAATAAAATGAGAGCATGTCCTCATCCCCACACTGGGCCTGGGGCTCTGCTGCTGATGCCCCTCCCCACACCCCCCCCTTCCCTTAATCATTTTTACCCCCAGTTGAGAGAATTCCTAGTGTTTGTGAGGAGCCTGATGGCCAGCCTTCTGAGTAAACAAATCTGCTCTCATCTCAAAGCCTTCACCTTCCCATTGAACAAGGCAACAGGCGAGACTTTTATGGGAAAAAGAGAGATTCAGAAATACCCCTCTGTTCTTCTCAGTGCATCCCATCCAAGAGAGCTGAACAGTTTTGAAGGGTTGGGTCACTCCTCCCATGTTGTCCAGGGGCCAGGTCACTCAGATGGATGCCAGAGCTGGGCTCCAGAGTTCCCTTGGGCTCCAAGTTCTAATGGAGCCACCCAGGACTCTGACGTGGCTTCCTTCTTCTTGCCTCGGCTGCACTGAGATCATCATGGTTTCTAGAGTGTTGAGGTTGGTTAGCTTTCTCTCCTCTTCTAGAAGCTAGAATGTTCTTCCTCCCCACACATGTTTTTCTTTTTTAATTTCCCCTTACTACCTCCATAATCTCTTTTTCACACAAACACAGCGTAATGCCCTATTCTCACCCTCTTGCCTGGCTTCATTTACCTGGTACAATCGATTTTCATATTGGTAGATCTGGGATTCCCAGAGAAAGTTCCAACTTAAACTTTCTTAGAGTCCTAAGGATTATCTTTTCATGAGGGAAGATACATTCCTCTACTCACCATTGTAGCTTTGAGCCCCTAACCACTTCCTATTTACTCACAATCAATCACCACAACACTATCAGCTCTTTAAAAAAAATGATATCTTTTGTTTTCATATTATCTCAATTTCTTCATCCCTTTTTCTTCCTTCCCCATACAGCCATTCCTTATAACAAAGAATTTTTAAAAGGAGTAAAAAGTATTTAAAATAATATTTTCTTCAATTTTCTATACATTTTTAGTTGAAGCTTTGAGTTCCAAATTGCATTGCTCCTTTCCTTCTCCCTTCTCCATGAGATGATAAGCGATCAAATACAGGCTATACATGTGCAATTATACAAAACATTTCCACATTAGTCATTTTGTACAAGAAGACTCCAATAAAAGAAGTGAGAGAAAGTGAAAATGAGCGTGCCTCAGTGTGTATAAAACAGTGGGTTCTTTTTCTGGAGGTGGATGGTAGACTTCCTCATTGGATCACTATCATGCTGAGAGTAGCTAAGTCACTCACAATTCTTCATCCAACAGTATTGCTGCTACTGGGTATGATGTTCTCCTGGTTCTGTTCACTTCACTATGCATCAGTTCATGTAAGTCTTTCCAGGTTTTTCTGAAATCATCCTGATTGGTATTTCTTAGAGTCGAGTATATTCCATTACAATCCTACATCACAGCATGTCTAGCCATTCCCCATTTGATGGGTCTCCCTTTTTTTTTAAATTTATTTATTCTTATTTTGTACAAATGATGTTTTTTTATACATGACTAAAATATTCTTGTTTAAGAGTAAACATAATACCCCTCCCCCCAAAAAATATAGACCCACATGAGTGAGAAAGTAGAGAGAAAAAATTATAATTAATAATAATAATAATAATAATTACAGTCAGTTGGTACAGTAGACAGAGCACCGGCCCTGGAGCCAGGAGCACCTGAGCCCAAATCTGGCCCCAGACACCCAACAATCACCCAGCTGTGTGACCCCCGGCAAGCCACCCCAACCCCATTGCCCTGCAAAAACAAAAAAAGGACCCCAAATAAAATAAAATATAATAATAATAATAATAATAATAATATTAAATAGTAGTAGTAGTAAGGGTAGCCAGGTGGCGCAGCAGACGGAGCACCAGCCCTGGAGCCAGGACCACCCGGGTGCAAGATGGGTCTCCCTTTGATTTCCAATTCTTAGTCACACAAAAAGAGTTATAATGAATATTTTATATAAAGAGAGCTTTTCAATTTTCTATGTCTTTGGGATGTAGACCTAGCTGGAACAAAAAAAAGTATAGACATTTCTACAGCCTTTTGGGCAGAGTTCCCAATTGCTCTTCAGAATGGTTGGATCATTTCACAACTCCACAACCGTGCATTCGTGTCCCAGTTTTCCCACATCCCTACCAACAACCAATATTTTCCTTTTTCTTGTCACATTAGTCGCTCTGATAGGTATGAGGTGGCACCTCCGAATTGTTTTAATTTTCAAAATTAACGTTTTAGTAAATCTGACAATATATTCAATATTCCACACCCATAAACGCCACCTCTGCTCTCTCAAAATCTCTTCTTGGGATCAAACTTGTTCTGTGTAATTCTGCAATAGTCACTTTTGATTATTTTGTGGTTTTTCTTTCCACATACACTGTTTTGTGTTTAGCTTTCTTGGCTCATCTTCACTCTGCATTAGATTTTGCAAATCTTCCTGTACTTCTGGGGAGTCATCATTTCCCTTGGCATGGTAATATTTCACATTCACATACCACAATTGGTTTAGCCATCCCCCAAAGGGACGGACATCATTAACTCTGAAACAGAAAACCTTTATTTAAGCCATCAGGCAAACACAAGAATAAGTATCACAAAGCAGCTAATGGAAATCAGATGCAGCAATAATCGAAACATTTCAGTGTATTCCCAAACCTGGGTCATACTTTCCCACTGGTCTCTGGGGAAGAACGAATTCTCACTTTTAGAAACCTAGAAGAGAGTCATATGATAGGGGAAGCCAATCCTGGACTTTGGGCCTTGCTGTTCTAATCCCTTCAGGAGCCCCACAAGAAGCCTCTTCTCAGATGATGAAAAAGGGTAAAAACATTACTTGTACAAAAATATTCCTAGCAGCCCAGTTTGTGGTGGTAAAGAACTGGAAATCAAGTAAATGTCCTTCAGTTGGGGAATGGTTTAGCAAACTGTGGTCTATGTATGTCATGGAACACTGTTGTTCTATTAGAAACCAGGAGGGATGAGATTTCAGGGAAGCCTGAAAGGATTTGCATGAACTGATGCTGAGTGAGATGAGCAGAACCAGAACAACACTGTCCACCCTAACAGCAACATGGGGGCGAGGATCAACCTTGATGGACTTGCTCATTCCATCAGTGCAACAGCCAGGGACAGCTTTGGGCTGTCTGCAAAGGAGAATACAATCTGTGTCCAGAGAAAGAACTGTGGAGTTTGAACAAAGACCAAAGTATATTATCTTCAATTTTTAAAGTCTTCTTATGCATTATACAGTTCTACCATCTCTACTGTTTTCTTTCTTCTTTATGGATTTGGTTTTTCTCTCCACACATTCAATTTTGATGTATGCATATCATGGAGACAAATGTAAAGAACATATCGAGTGCCTTCTGTTGCAAGGGAAGGGAAGGAGGGGGGAAATTGTAAATTTTATGACCTCGCAAAAAAAGATTGGTAGAAATTACCATTGTATATGATTGAAAAATAAATAAAAGATTTATATAATAAAAAAGCAGTCTCTTCTCTGTCCTCCCTTCTATCACATCTCCCTTTTACTTCCTCTGTCTGGCCCATTCTACTCCTGAGCTCATGCCTGTCCCTCTTCCTTGTGGAACCAGCAAGCTCACCTGTGGTGTTGACCATTTCCTTAACTACTGCTTCTAGAAGAATGTGAGCTTCCTGAGGGTGGGATGCTGTGCCTTCACTTAGCAGGTGTGCAAGGAATGCTTGGCATTGGGCTGCCTTGCTCCATATCAACGACTTCTATGCCTGCCAACCCAAACCACCACAACTCACATGCTGGACCCTGCCCTCAGCTGCTCTGCCTGCAAGGTCACTACCTGTTGACAATCTGACCAGATGAAACTTTGGGGCACACTGAGGGCAAGGCAGGAAGCAGCAGGCGCCAGTCGAGTCAAATCTCCTCTGACCCTGATGGCGTTAGACCAGGACCCTGAACCCAGGAACCTTGGGACTAGCCAGGCTTCTACTCAGTGGCCATAGCCATCCTCCTGGCCAGTCACTGGGGTGGGGGGTGGGGGGTCTGCCTGGACCTGCTCCTTCAGAGATTAGAGTCATAGCTACTCAGACCCAGAAGAAAAAGTTCCCACCCTAAATCCCTGGCCCGACTCAATGGTTCAACATCAGACCTTGAGAGGATTTTATGGAAATGACTGCATGAAGGGGCTGAACTGCCTGCTTTGAGGCAGCTCCCTAACCCTAACCCTCCTTCATCGCCTTACAGCTGAATTCTCCCTATTGGAAGGTGAGGTCTCCTCCAGAGCCCAGACTGGGTGAAGTTTCTATTTGTCTGTCCAGTGTTTTACACAGAATTAGTGATACATGTTTTTCTCATCCAGTTCTTCATTATGTCATTTCCTCTCGAGGAAGGAGCCCTTTCTGCTCTCCTGAGATCTCTACTGTTGCCACCCCTCCCTTTTCCTCCTTCGGAATCACCAGATTTGAGACTGAGAAGAGATCTTGGCCACCACTGAGGCCAGCCCAGCCCTGAAAGAGAATCCCCTTCCAATGTACACAAAGATCTTTGACTGTTCTGCCCTTCTAACCCCTGGCAGCCCCATTCCCACTATTTGAACCCTTCACCCCCTCATCGTGGTGCCTGCCCTGAACTACCCTCAGCCCTGGGCAGCTCCCATGAGCAGGTTTTGTGACTTTCTCAGTTAAAGAGGAGCTAAGGACCAGCTTCTGGGACCAAGCTGGCCCAAACCCAAACCTCCCCCTGTATCCAGCTGGCCCCAGCTCCACTTCCCATTGCATCCAGTCAAACGTTCGTCTGTGACCTCACCCTCCCCACCCTGTCTCCCCTTTCTGCCTCTTGCTTTGGGAAGCATCATCAATTCAAAATTTCCATTGCTTTGTGGAGAGGGGAGGAAACACATATTTATTAAGCACCTGCTGTTTGCCAAGCACTGTACATAACTCTTTACAAATATGATCTCAGTCCAAAAGGATTGTCAGTGGCCCCTCTGCCTAGCCAACACTCTCTAATACTAAAAGTCTTAATCTTTTTTGAATCCTGGCCCCCTTGGACTGTCATGTGGGACCTATGACTCCTGCTCAGGAGAATGTCTTTCAGTGCATAAAACAAAATATATAGGATTACAAAGGAAATAAATTAAATCAAATTACAATCATCAGATATATATTTTTAAAGTTTATGGGCCCCAGGACAAAAACCCTATTTGTAATATGTATTGTCTTTCCTTCTTAGAATGGAGGCTCAGGAGACTGTCTTGCTTTGGTAGTCACAAACCTAGAATCACATCCATCCATCATCCATCTGTCCATCCATCATCCGTCCATCTGTCCATCTGCTCATCCATCCATCCATCCATCCCTCCATCCACTCATTCATTCATTTATTCATTCACCAACACGTTGATGAGATGCTCAAGGTCATGGAATAAATCAGGCCTCTCCCTCCACAGACCTCCACGGCTCCTGCCGACACAATAGGTGATGAACACTGGCCTCCTTCCCTAGGCATTTCCACCGTCAGGGTGCTTTCTCGACTTGGAGGGTAATACAGACACAAGAATCAGGGCAGCAAACTCCCAGACCAGAGGGTAACTCTCCTGCTCCCTCCCTTCCTCCCCCCTCTCCTTTGGATTCAATTCAGAGAGCTACCTAAATGGGGGTGGGCTGGGCGGATGATGTTTATCCTCCCCAAGAAGCCTCAGAACAGAAGTCTCTCTTACACAGATGGCTCAGGATCCAGAATGGTGACGATGAGCACCAATCAGGGCTTGAGCTCTGCAGCCAATTAGTTCATCTGGAAAATTCCCATTTCCTCTGAAAGCAGCAACAGAAAAACAAACCTCCTAAACTCCCAAACCAGTGACTTCATTGGGTAGAACTGAACTCATGAGCCATGCCTGGGGAGACAGAGGCATGAGCTGGGAGGAGCAAATCAGAGTTGTGGCCAGAGATCCTGGAGAGGGAGTGAGGAGGAGGAGCCACTGGGGAGAATATTCTTCGGCGCAGATGGACTGAGACACAGACTGACAGATGGATGGAAGAACAGGGGACAGATGGACAGACAGATGGAGAGATGGATGGATGGACGGACAGGTGGAGAGGTCCCTGCCCATCTAACCAAGTCAGCCAAGGTTAATTATCAGGAGATGGGCTCTGCTTTCTCAGGGAAGGGGTCCATTTGTTTCCTCCCTCCCCACGAACTACTCTGGGCACTCTGGATCTAATGATTGATGACAATTCTCACCCAATAGCCAAGTGGTAGGATTTTAATAAGATGCCAGGGCAGTGCTTGGGATGTGGTTGTTTGGGTGGGGGAGGCTGCAGAGACCCCCACCCCCACCCCAGGACACAGAGACTTGATGAGGTGCAGAAAGCACTGGATTAGTTACAACTGGGTCCCAGATTCAAATTTTGTCTCTATTGCCTCTGCCCTTGGGCTAGTATCTACCTCCCTTGCCTACTTCAGACCTGTCTGGGTCTCTTCCCACTCCAAACTCGATGCCTTTCAGTCCCATCTGGACCTTCTTCTGACAACAGTGACTTGGGGAGGAGGGGTGTCTGGGAACCTCCCCAGGGGTCTGGGTGGAAGACACTCTCCTTGGTCCTGCAGGGGAAGTGGCAGAAAAGAGGGTTGAGGCTGGAGGTGACCAAGCGCTTCCTAAGCAAGCCATCCATGGACCAAGTGCCTCTGATGGCCGGGGTCTGGGTCCGGCGTCTGCCCTTGAGCTCCGTCCTTGTAGGCCTCCCTCCTTAAGAGTGGAAGCTTTCTGAGGGCAGAGACCCTCTGCTTTTTGCTGGTATTTATTTTGTCCTTTTGTAGCCTCTGGGGCATAGGAAGGGTTAAAATGCACTTGTCTAAGGAGCTTCTGTCCTTCACAATAAGAGCCATCCCTGAGGAGCTGGGGGGTGGGGGTGGTATGGGGGGGTCCTATAGCAGAGGCAGGCCAATGGCCAGGAAGGGAAGCCTTAGAGGGGCTTCTCAGCCAGATATGGGCTGGCCTTGGTGGAGCTGGAGATCAGTGAGCTAGTGAAGCCCCCCGCCTCCTTTTTGCTTCTGAGGGTCTCCAGAATCTGCCCGACTGCTTCCTTTTCCCTGCACTTGCCTGGGGTACCCTTCTCCCACCTGCCACTCCCAGTGCTATCAGCACCCTGGCCAGGACAGGGCTGCACACTCCCCCACCCCAGAGCTCTAGGCAAACCCTTAAAGGGCTCAGGGTGATTTTCCTCTACTGCTCTCAGCTTGAGCCCCTTAATATCAATCACTGGTGATTAGCACCCTGGTTTCATTTAACCAATTAACACCAATTAGTGTTTGCAGACTCCCTCATTGGAATGTAAGCTCATTTGTCTGTGAGTCCAGGACTTAGCAAAGTGTTTTGAATATGTTGTTTGCTTGCATCTGCGTGATTTGCAGGTCCTTCTCTAGCTCATTTTACTGTTGGGGAAACTGAGGCAGACAGGGTGAAGTCTCGCCCACAGAGCTGGGAAGTGTCAGAGGTCAGATTTGAACTCACAAAACGAGGCTTCCCGAGTGGAGCCCAGGGCTCTCCCCAAGGCACCGCCAGCGGCGCCTACCTGGGAGACAAGGAACTTGGCCTCTGTCCACTCACCTCCAGGAAATTCCCAGGGGAGCCCGGGTGTGGTAATGGCTCGATTGAGTCACCGGGAGAAATGAGGGGAGCTGGCTGAGCCAAGGGACTTTGGAGGCCTCCTGTCCTGTCGGAGGGAAGAGGCTGCGCCCCATCAACTGAGGATTTGCCCATAACATCAGAGAAGGGCACTGGACCGGGGGCTGGAGGGGCTGGAGGGGCTGTGCAGGCAGGACAGGCCCACACACACCAGTGTCCATCTCTCCTCTCCCCTGGGCCCTCCCAAGAGCATTTGTGGCTGGCCTACTCTCCTCATTGCCCTCTGAACCACATCTCCTCCTAACTGCTCCTAGAACTACCACCATTCATTCATTCATTCATCCACAAAAACCATCTTTGGGTCTTTCCTCTCTACTGAGTGACTGGATCACCTTGGATCCATCCCAGTGCTCCCTTGGTTTGCGGGGGAGAAACCAGTTTGAGCTGGAAGGGGCTCCAGGGCTGTCTGGTCTAACCCCAGCATCTTACAGATGAGGGATGGGACCCAAAACAGGTGAAGGGGCTCCCCCAAAGTCATACAGCAGGGATTTGAAAAGGTCCCCTGACCCCAAAGCCAATGCTCTCCCCACATGTCCTCCAGACGTGGGTGCTGATGGACATACACCAGACAAACCCCTCCCCATCTCATTAATGATGGTGAGGACCTCTCCTCAAGTCTCCTCTGCTGGGGCTAAGCTGGTCAGATGTAAATTCCCCACAAGGACAGATCATTCCATTTACAGCAATTGTGCCCCAAGCCGAGTGGAAGACTGGCTGGATCCCTTGGTTCTGCTTCTGTGAGAGGGAACCTTCATCCGAGAGTCAGTTCCTCCGCCACCCTCCCTTTGGAATGCTCTAGAGAGCGGGGAGCCCCCTCCCACCCTGGCTTCCTCAGGCAGGAGAGCCCAAGGCCACGGCCTAAGGCCTGGACCAGGCTGGCAGAGGAACGGGGCAGGTGGTGCTCTCCAGCACACGGCCCCTGGGGGAGGCTGCTCAGCCATGGACAGGAAGCCCCCCGTAACCTTGGCTGTCGAGAGAAGGGGCTTTCTTCCCTAGCAGCTCCTGGGACCAGGGTTTCAAAGAAATGCTGTGGGGGGGGTAGGGTGAATGTGCAAATTATAAGTGTAGTTGTGCACAAGTGTGAGGTGTGTGATGCACTGATGTGTACACGAGTATGTGTATGAGACTGAATGAATGTGGCTGCATGTGGGAGAGTACATGTGCAATGAGTGAGTGTGACTGTGTGTGTCAGGCAGGGGAGCCTAGAGGATTCCAGGGTCCCACCTTCTCTGGAGACATGGGGTTCCTGGATATCACCAGCATTTGGGGAAGATTTCCCCCATGATCCCAGAGCTGGAACAGGAAGGAACAATCATCCAATGGGGGAATAAGAAACCTAGGCTTTGATCCCCACCATCACTGTGAGTTTGGGGCAGTTCTGGGCCAATGGGTGGTCACCTTTCTAGAAATCCAAAGGACTTTTTCCCTTTAAGGGAACTCTGAGCCCAGAGTAGTCCTATGACTGGACCTCTCTGTGGATCCAATCGCTCCCAAGGAGAGAGGAAAAGGGCATCAATTATTTATGGACTGGCCAAGGGGCAAAAGCTAAGGATGATGGGGAGACAGCAGGCAGCCAGGCTGGGCAGGAAAGGAAGGCCCTCTCTCAGCGTGATCACAGACTCATTGGAGTCCTTGAGTCCCTTGTCTCCCTGGCCCTTTTTGTGTTCTTTGTATTTCTATGAGCTGTTATACATTGATTGATTGAGAACTGTGTGCCCCTTGACCCCCCATCTTTGGGGACCTAGCTCAGAGGTGCCAAACTTCCATTTCCAAATTTCCTTTTTTTACTAATCCATCAACACATTAATATTGGTTAGGAATTTTTTATTTTGGTTTTATTCTGGTTTAGGACACATTCAGAAATGCTGTAAGCTGGTGTTTTGACATCTCCTCAAGGAAATTCTGGGGGAGGGACAAATTAAGCAAAGAATGATAGTTGAAACCAAAACCTAGGGGTTCTGAGCCATGATTGCCATGATGGAGGCTCTTTGGGCCCTGACCGTTGGCTCTTCCACTGGGAAGGTGAGGGGGGGCTTCCTGCAGGAGGTGCTTTCTGAGCTGAACCCTGAAAGAGACAAGTTCTGAAAGCAGAAGTGGGGAAGGCTCATTCTCTTTGCATTTCCTTTCTCTTTCTTGGATGCTTCTTCTGCAAAGGCCTCTTGGCTCTGCAGAGCTCTCCCTCCCCTCATGGCCCACTCTCTCCAAAGTCTCTGGCCAGGCTTCCTCACCATCAGCGGTCCCCTGGCCAGGGATGCTAGAACCTGCCAGACTCCTGAACAAAGACTCATTAGGAGAGGTGAGAAACCAGAGGCAAAAGCACAGGCAACCTGGAACTAAAGCAGTCTGATCATCCCACCCTGGTTGTGATCTAACCCCCAAACCAGGAACTGAGGCAAAGAAGACATCAACTAGTTTCAAGAGCTACTGGAGAAGGATACAGAAGAAGGCAGAATAATTCACAACCACTATAAGCAGTCTCAAGGGGGAAAAATCTCAGCCACAAGGACCATAAGATGACCTGCAAGAAACAGAGCAAGAAATAAGAAACATGAAATAATAAATGAAATCAAAGTACTGGAACAAAGAAATAAAGGACAGCAAATAGTTTAGAAGAGTAAAATTTGACATCATAACAGGATCTTGGAGTATTGGAATGGACTAGATAGAACTCAACAACTCATGAGAAAATAAATATCAGAATAAAATCAAGCTTAAAATGGAAGAAAAAATAGGGTATCTTTTATTAAGAGGAGGGGACAAGGAAAAAGCTAGAAGAGGATATGAAAGAGAAAAACATGCAAGCGACAATTCTATCTGTGAACCTGAATGAAATGAACTCCCTAAATTAATCAAAGCAGAATCCAACAATATGGTTGTTTGTTTGTTTGTTTTTTAACAAGAAAGACCCTTGAAACACAGAGATGCACTTAGAGTTAAAGTGAGGTGCTGGAGGAGGGAAAATAAAAGCAAGGTTAAGGATGATGATCTCAAGCATGACAACAAGGAAAATCGACTTGGTTAAGGGATAAACAGGGAAGCTACATTTTGCTTAAAGGAATCACAGATCATGAGATAATAGCACTATGTGTGTCTGTGTCTGTGTCTGTGTCTGTGTCTGT
>NC_133663.1:1826877-1904377 GCF_037893015.1 Macrotis lagotis | reverse complement strand
GGGAAGACTCCCTAGGGGAGATACTCCAGAGCTAAGCAGGAAAGCTGCCCATGCGTGTCCCCCTCCCCATCCCATCCCAGGTACCTTCCACATGTCAGTGTGTCTTCATACTCTCCTGGAGGACCATGGTCGAGCCTGAGGTGTCTTCATTGTTCCTTGTCTGGAGAACAGGCCCCGGAACCAAAAAAAAAAAAAATGAGTGGGGACAGGGAGCCCATGAGAATACTGCCTTTCCTGCCTTCTCCCAGCAGAACCCTGGCACATGGGGCAGGGGCAGCAGAGAGGTGCCAGGCATGGGAGGGGTGTCAGGACGGAGGCAGCTTCCTCCTCTGTGGGGAACGGTGTGGACACCAGGGAGTGGGGGGGCCTAGCTCTGACCTCCCCAACATCTGCTGCATGCATGGGCATGTGTGTCTACACGTGTGTGTGTGTGTGTGTGTGTGTGTGTGTGTCTTCAGGAGCACCACGGACACCAGGGTGGAGGGCTGGGCACTGGAACAGGGCAGGCCAGCAGGTACTCACAGGCCCCTGACCCGTGTCTGCTTCGGCATACTTGAATTTTTTCTGCTGGTAGTAGTGACGTTTGGGCAGGATGTGTAGAAGCAGCAGGTCGCAGAGCACGGTGGCCTGGGAGTGGGCACAGAGGGCCATGGGCATCAGTGGCCACGGGAGTCCTGAGCCCAGAAGCTCCTTCCCAGCTGTCTCCCTTCCATCTCCCACCACCCTTCCCCCAGGAGTGGGGGAGCCACTGAAGTCAGGAGGAAGGGGGTGACTGGGCACGTCTCTGCCTTGGCAGATCGCCTTGACTCTGTGTGGGAGGGGAGACAGCGTAATCATGGCGACTGAGGAAACCGAGGCTCGGGGCACCAGTGGCCTTGCCCCCCTCGCCCCCTGGCACTCCTCATCAGAGTCAGCCCCTACTGGGGCACGCGCAGACTCTCTGACTGACTCTAGCTAAAGGGTTGAGGCCCTATGGAGGGAGGACTCGAGGCCGCCGGCCCCCTCGTGGCCTGGCCTCTGGGAGTTTAGGGTGGCGCTCCCCGTGGCTGCTGGCACCTATTTACCCAAACACTCGGGGGTGGGAAGATCTGATCTCCTGCCCAAGTTCCCCCTGTTGTTTCCCCCAACCTGGCCCCCTCATCGCCAGCCTCCAGCCCGCCCTTGAGCCTCTGCTCTCTGCCTGGCCATCCTCGGGATCATCCCCGGGGCTCCCTTCTCCTGGCTGCCCAAGCCTGGGGACTTGTTCTGGCGCTCTCTCATTAGGAGGTGGCTGCTCTGTATCCCAGAGCATAGCAGGGGACTGGGTTGGTATACAGCTGGTGCTCAATTCATGCTTGTTTCCTGGTTGACTGACTGGGGGACACCAGAGCTTCTTGTAGAGGGCCAGGACTTCAGACGGGACAATTATCTACCTCTGCCTTTGAAGAGCAGGGGCCCTGGGGGTGGAAACCAAGCCCAGCTAATTCCTGGCTGTCCATCTAGGGGCACTTGTGGCCTCTCTGCTGGCCTCAGTTTCCCCATCTGTAAAAGGGGGGCCAGGATACCTGCCCAGGCCAGCGCTCAGGCTGCCTGGGAAGAAAGGATTCTGCAGCCCTTCCAGGCCTGGAGAAGCTGGGACTCCCGGCCCAAAAGGAGGGAATGCTGTGGTTGCTAGGAGACCAGGGATGCTCCAAGAGCTGCCCCAGTCGGCCTAGAGGCCTTGACCCAGGCTTCCCGGGCAGGGCTCCCCCTTGTGGTCCCAGAAGTTCTGCCCTCCTGGTCTCAGGTAGCAATCTCTACCTGAGGGGCGAGTGGGTGACTGGGGGGTGCAGAGCAGGAACAGCTCTAGTCAGGGCCTGGGGATCAGTGCACCCCTCCAAGACCCGCTGGGTGCACCCATGCCCATTCAGTCTGAGGGTCAGAGAAATGGCCCGAGGTCATTGAGCACACTCTCCCCTGCCCCCTCTCTCTTTCTCTCTGTCTAGGGCACCACCAACCTTCCGGGCTCTTAGGAGCTCACCTCAGTGTCATCCTGGACTCCCCTCTCCCCCAAGTCCCACCACTGCCAAGACTCAGTATCCCCTTCTCTCTGGTCCCCCTCCCTCCACCCCTGCACCCTGGATTACTAAAGTAACCTGTGGCTCCCCATTGCCCTTGGGCTTGGCATTCAAAGCCTCTCCCACCTGTCTTCACCTGGCTTTCCAGGCTGATCTTCATGACTGCCCCGCCACACTCTCTGCTCCAGCTAAAGTGACCTCCCACCCGGAAGGCTCCTCCTCAGCACACATGCTGTTCCCTTGGTAGGACTCCTCCCATCACCATAGCTATCCTACAAAGGTGGCATCTGTGAGCATCCTCTGAGATTGGCAGCCCCCCGAGGGCAGGCACATTTGTCTTGTGGATCCAATGCCTTGGCACTCTAGCAAGGTCATTTGATTGACTGGCCCCTCCAGTAGGGCTGCCCATAAGTCTCAGGGAACTGCCTATGCCAGGCTACCCACTGGGCCCAGGACCCCCCCCCCCATAGGCCCTGGGAAAGGCCATCTTCTTAATGGGGCCCAGGACACCTGGAGAACCTGGAGTCAGGGTTGGATTCCTGAGTTCTCTAGGAAGAGTGTTCCAGGTATCTTGGCAGTCTCAAGGTAGAGACATAGCAGACCCCTGAGAAGTCACCCAAATAGCCATTCCCCTTCTACCCTCAAAGCACTGCCCTCCCTCCAAGGCCACTGGTGCCCTCAGTTCAATTTCCTGGTCAGATAGCCTCACCCAGTGAGACCCAAGGCCTTCACGCCTCTGGATTGCCCCTCTCCCTTCCTTAGCTCCCGGGGGTGGGGGTGGGCTGTCAGTCCCTCCCTAGTCCTGGAAGCCCTCACTTCCTTCAAGTTCCTCTCTAACTTGGGCTTTGCCAGCTCCAAGGCCACCTCTAGCAGGAAGCCTGCCCTGATGGCCTCCACCTTGCACCTCCTTGTCGACTGGGCTTGAGGGCAGAGACATGATGCATCCCTCAGTATAAAGCCCGGTACCCCACCCTACCAACGCCCTGTGATGTGGGGAGTGTTACTGACCCAAAGTGAGGGGTCAGGATTGCCTGGGGGTGGCGTTGGCCATCCCATGAGCATCCATCTCCCCGGGCCCAGCCAGCAGCTCAGCACAAGAGAAGACACAGGAGGTCGTTCCTCTTGGGGTGCTTTCCTACTAGCCCAGTTCCCTTAACCTGGGTACATGGCCATCTGGCCCTCGGCTCTCTCACTGGCCCCTCTCCTGCCTTCTGGTTACACAAAGAGGGGCACATGTGGCTCCTTCTCCCCCACTCCCCATGGCCACCCCTACTCACCACTCCAAAGATTCCAATCCCAGACCCAATGGTTGTCATCGTGGGGATGATGTCAAATTTGCCCGCCTGTGGAGAAGAGGTCAAAGCTGAACAAAAATCCCACTGAATCACATGTTTAGAGACTTGACCTGGCCCCTTCACCTACCCACAGTCGCACAGGGAGTAGGTGACAGAAGTGAGATCTGAGCCCAGGTCCCTGGACCCATATCAAAAATCTCTTATAATGGACTTGGCAGGGTCTTGAATGGTGCCATTGCCCTCAGAGGCAGATGGGTGATTCCAGTTCCCTTTGCTGGGCAGTTAGGGCTCCCCATGCCCTTGGGACCAGTTCAAGGAAGGAGGGAAGGCATGGGTCAGCCCTGAAAAGAGAGCTGACCCTTGAGGAGGAGGACCTGGTTTAGAACTCTGCCCAAGTCTGACTGGGCTCTGAGCTCTGGGGTAGCCCTTCCAATCTCCACTCCTCCCTCCTCATCAGGGTGCCCTTCCAGGGCAGCCTGGGTGCCCTACAATGCCCCCTTCACTGAGACAAAGGCTGGAGGGGTCGCCCCCTGGGCTGCCGCCTGGGGCCAGCTTCAGCCCTCTCACCTGGCCATTCACCAGGATGTCAAAGCGGATGCCAAACACTTTGAACAGGCGTCGGCAGTGGGTTCCATTCTCCATGTAGTAGCGGGCAAACCTGGAGAAGGAAGGAATGGTCAGGAGAGAGTCAGACCTGTAATGTTCTAGACCTCGGAAATGCCCCCATCTCTGAGCCAAGATAGTGGAGTAAAGGCAGGGACACAAGACACAAGGTAGGGAGCTGCCACCTCCTGGGTCACTGGGCGGATGTGAAAAACACCTCCATTGCTTGGTCTTCTTTTTAAGGTGTTTCTAGTTCCATTCATTGGGCAGCGTCCACAAGGCCTCCAGGGCCCCCATTTCCCAATATCAAGCATCCTGGGGGCATTTTGAGGATCAAGTGAAGTGACTTGGCCCTGGCCAAGGAGGCCGCTCCCATCAGCCCCATTCCAGAGTTCTACAGACGCAGCGGACGGCTACTTGCTCTGCCCACGCTTAGGGCCGTGCCCTTGCCCAGGCCAGTCCCTCTGGGACCCCCACCTGAAGTTAAAGCCTGGGGAGAGGTTGTTTTCTTCATTGTACAGGCTGTGGAACTCATAGACAGGTTTGCAATGGCGCACGGCCCAGTCCAGGTCACAGTTCCAGTCAATGGTGAT
Organism: Macrotis lagotis; assembly: GCF_037893015.1. Lineage (NCBI taxonomy): Eukaryota > Metazoa > Chordata > Mammalia > Peramelemorphia > Peramelidae > Macrotis > Macrotis lagotis. The sequence continues at coordinate 1,899,850 of NC_133663.1, read as the reverse complement.
ACCGACCACTCCACCCTTTGGGGAAAACAGAAGACTTTGACAGGGCTCCTGTGAGCCAAGGTAGGGCACACTCTGGTCCCATCATGGACTCCTTCTAGCTGTGTGCGCCTGTTTCCTCATCCACAAAATGGGCATGAAGTAGCCACCTCACTGAGTTGGGATGATAATGGTGGTCCGGTTGGCTAAGAGCAGAGAAGACACATTGGTGACTGGCAGCCGGAATGACCGTCACTCGGAACTCAAGACCTGGGAAATGTTCCCTTGTGGGAAGCCCAGCTCCCCAGAGTTCCCACAGGCCAAGATGGGGCCAGGGCAGCGGGAGCCACCTTGCCCAGCTATGGAGAAGCAAGTGAGATGTTGAGGTGATCTCTGCAAGTGGGGGACAGGAACTGGGGTGGTGGAGGCCCAGACCTGGGCTGCTCATGGCCTCCAGTCTCACCACCGGGTGGCCGTCTCTGGCCTTGTCACGCACCATTCCTTGGATGAACAAGGCAGCTGCAGCTGCCCTGGCACCATCTTGGCCCGTGGGAACCCCATAGCATCTCACCTGCTTTTCTCCATATCCATGTGAGAAAGAGACAGAGGCAGAGAAACCGTCAGAGAGATGAGAAAGACAGAGACAAGGACTCAGAGTCAGATGGGGACGTGGTGGATGGAACAGCAGGGATCTTGTGGCCACTCTTGGAGACAGATTACTATCTGGGGCCCCCAGACCCAATTTGCCCTAGATATAGGGCAGAGAAGAAGGCACCTCCTTTGCCCTGAGGCTCTGGCCACCCCTTCTGCTGTTGAAAGTTGGGTTAGGGAGTGGAATGGGGGGGGGGGATCCTCTACAGGCGCCATCCTGGCCTCCCTCCTGAGCTCTCCCAGCCATCATGGAAAGGTTATGAAAACATCCCCAGCAGAGCGTGGGAAGCACCAGAGAGGCCTTGAGCTGTCTCCTGGCAGAGACTGGGCTCCCCTTGGGGCTCCAAAGCATTCTCTAGGCATTTCTCAATTCTTCTGGAGTCCATTGTGCCTAGCTAGCCCTGGGCTCAGACCAAGGACGGGAGGGGAAAGAAACAAGGACCAGAGGAGACCCAGCCCCTGCCCTGGGAGTCTAGAGAGGCTTGGAAGCAACTGCCTCTGGGTCAGGGCTCCTTCCCAGGGGCTCTGCTCTACCTCTGCCTCGCTCCCTCTCTGTCTCCCTCTGTCTCTCTGACCTTGCTCTGTCTCTGCCACCCCCAGCCACCCCCAAGCCTTTCTGTACCTTCACAGCCAGGGTGCTGAAGTTCTGGCCTGAATAGTGGACGATGGAGCCCAGGTTGAAGATGGGGCACAGGGGCTCCTTGCTCCTGTGGTACGTGCAGTTCTTCAGATACTGGCTGCTTACAGTTTCCACCAGGTTTCTCCTGCAGGGAGGACAGCCTGTGACCTGGGGAGCCCCGGTGGAGCCGGGGAGCCCGGGGGGCTGGCCTTGGGGATGAGAAGTCCTGGGCAGTGAGTGGGCTCTTCCCTAGTCCCCCCCTCACCTCCCTGCAGTTCCCTGGAGGCCAGAGGCCCAGAGGGCCAGCCTCCCCAGCCCGGCTCCTTCTGTCCCAGGGGGCTCCCGAAGCCCAGCCCTTCGGGGGGGCAGCCTCTCTGCTGGGGGCTCACTGCCTTACCTGTTTACTTTGAAGCGGGGAAAGCTGATGCTGTTCTTAATGAAGAGGGTGAAGGTTTCAGCTTCCCTCAGGAGGGCCGGGCTGCAAGAGACCCAGCTCGCCTTCAGGACCCTTCCTCTCCCTCCTCCTTCCTCCCCCTCCTCTCAGGAGCATCCCCCCCCCCACCTGCCCAACCTAAGCCAGCTCCTTGGACCCCCCCAACCCCATGGGAGGGGGCTGGATGTAAGCCCCCGTTTTACAGAGACAAACGCAGTGAGGTGTCCAAAGGGTCAAAGCAGACGTGACTCAGTAAAGAGCCAGACTCCCGAGCTTGTTCAGGTGCTTTTAGTTCTGTCTGACTCTCTGTGACCCCATTTGGGGTTTTCTTGGCAGAGCTCCTGGAGGGGTTCACCATTCCCTTCTATAGATGAGGAAACTGAGGCACGATGCACAGCTGGCATGGGACTGATTCTACAATGCCTTCAATTATTTTGAAGTGTCTCCTTGGGATTCAAGTGGAGCCCTGGCAGGAGTAGGGCTGGGGGTGGGGCAGGGCTCACCCCCAGGCTTCCAGGGGCCAACCTAGTGGGCTTGGGCCACCAGGCGCCTGACTTTGTCTTCTGGGCTGGGTTTTTGCCTCTGCCTGACCCCTCATTCCATTCCTGTCCTCTCCAGACTGGGACCCCAGCCAGCAGCCCCATCCCTCTGCCTCGCCTCACTCTGGCCAAGCCCAGGCCCTCAATAACCTCTGGACTGGGCCCAGTCTCCCCCACTCCCCCCAGCTCTGAGGGCCGCTGTCATGAGGTTCCAGATGAGGTCCAAACAATTAGAGACAGTGGGAAGGGACCAGGGAGTTATTGCGCCTTGTGTTCTCTACTGTGGCTTGGGTGAGCCTGCCCCCTCCCCACTCCTGTCCTTGAGGCCCAGGACTGCCATTCAGAGCCAGCCTCTACGGGCAACTGAGGCCTGACCAATCCCACTCCCGACTTTCACAGGGGAAGAAACTCCAGGTGTGGGGGGACAAAGCTCATTCCAGTTCCATCTTTGAATGCCCCCCCCACTGACCAGTGATTCATCCAAAGCAGGTGCTTTGTAAATGGAGAATGAGCGACTGAGGGAAGGGAGGAAGGAAGGAAGGAAGGAAGGAAGGAAGGAAGGAAGGAAGGCAGGAAGGAAGGAAGGAAGGCAGGAAGGAAGGCAGGAAGGCAGGAAGGCAGGAAGGCAGGAAGGCAGGAAGGAAGGAAGGAAGGAAGGAAGGAAGGAAGGAAGGCAGGAAGGCAGGAAGGCAGGAAGGCAGGCAGGAAGGCAGGAAGGCAGGAAGGCAGGAAGGCAGGAAGGAAGGAAGGAAGGAAGGAAGGAAGGAAGGAAGGAAGGCAGGAAGGCAGGAAGGCAGGAAGGCAGGAAGGAAGGAAGGAAGGAAGGAAGGAAGGAAGGAAGGAAGGAAGGAAGGAAGGCAGGAGGGAGGGAGGGAAGGAAGCAAGGAAGGAAGGAAGGAAGGAGGGAGGGAGGGAGGGAGGAAGGAAGGAAGGAAGGAGGGAAGGAAGGAGGGAAGGAAGGAGGGAGGAAGGAAGGAAGGAAGGAAGGAAGGAAGGAAGGAAGGAAGGAGGGAGGGAGGGAGGAAGGAAGGAAGGAAGGAAGGAAGGAAGGAAGGGAGGAAGGAAGGAAGAAGGGAGGGAGGGAGGAAGGGAGGAAGGAAGGAAGGAAGGAAGGAAGGAAGGAAGGAAGGAAGGAAGGGAGGAGGAGGGAGGGAGGGAGGGAGGAAGGAAGGAAGAAAGAAAGGAAGGGAGGAAGGAAGGAAGGAAGGCAGGAAGGAAGGAAGGAAGGCAGGAAGGAAGGAAGGAAGGAAGGAAGGAAGGAAGGAAGGAAGGAAGGAAGGAAGGAAGGAAGGAAGGAAGGAAGGCAGGAAGGAAGGAAGGAAGGAGGGAAGGAAGGAAGGGAGGGAAGGAGGGAGGGAGGAAGGAAGGAAGGAAAGAAGGAAGGAAGGAAGGAAGGAAGGAAGGAAGGAAGGAAGGAAAGGAGGAAGGAAGGAGGGAGGGAGGAAGGAAGGAAGGAAGGAAGGAAGGAAGGAAGCAAGGAAGGAAGGGAGGGAGGGAGGGATGGATGCACCAGTTTAGTCCTTCATATAAAGCTGGTGCTTTGTAAATGGAGCGAGTGAATGAATGAATGGAGTGAATGAATGAATGAGTGAGTGAACGAATGAAGGGAATGAGTGAGTGAATGAAGCACCAGGCTCAAACTTGCCCCCTTTACAGTGAGCCGAGTCCCCAGATCACAGGTCGCCTGACTCTCCAGGTCAGCATCATTCCCTCCAGCCTCATGTCCCAGCCCTCAACATTGGGGAGCAAGGCCGCCATCAGGCAGGCTTCTCTTGGGGCTGGGTCATGAGGTGGGCCTCTGGGCGTCCCCTTCCCTACCCCAGGGGTCCAGGCATTGAAGGACGAGGGAAAGGGAAGTGGCCAAAGACCAGTTGGGCCTGATGCTCCGTTGCCCCCCAGAACATCTGGAAAGCAAACCCGTTGACTTTGGGCTGGGGGGAGCAGCAGGAGGGTCCTCCCTTCTCCAGGGGCCATCCTTGAGACATCCCACCCCCAGTCCTGTGGGACCCATCCCAAGAGAAAAATGACAAAGGGAGCCAAGCTGTGACCCTCCCTCCTTCCTGGGAGCTCTCTCTCCCTCGTGTCCCAGACGAGCAGGCAGTGCACCCACCCATGTCCTCACCCCAGCCCCAGCCCCAGGTTTTTCCTGCCCTAATCCTGCTGCACTGACCGAGGGGGTTGAGCAGGAAAACTTTAACTGCTGCCTGCCTCAGTTTCCTCACCTGTAAAATGAGGATGATGACAGTGCCCGCCTCCCAGGATGGTTGTGAGGATCAGAAGAGCTATTTGTCAATCGTCGGGGGCTTCTAGACTTTCTTCTTTCCATCCTTTCTTTCCTCCTGCCCTCCCTCTCTCCCTTTCTTTTTCTTCTCTCCTTCCTCCTTCCCCTTCTTTCTCCCGCCCTGTCTTCCTCCCTCTCTTCCTGCCTCCTTCCCTTCCTTCCTTCCTTTTAAAAAGAAGTCATGAAGGGACCTAGTGAAGTCACAGGGGCATTTGCATGTCACACTCTGTGGGTCAGCAGCGGAGGCAGAATTGGAACTCAGATCCCCTAACTGAGCTTCTCATGATACTGATCTGGCTCCTGTTGAGATAAGTGAGGTGTGGGGGTGGGGGGAATACTTTGGGAGAGGACCTAAGTCCTAAAGGCAAAGCCCTCCCCCCATCCCCGCCCCCTTTACTTTGGGATGTGATCGTCCACCTCCACGGGCACCAGCCCAGGATCTCACAGGTCTTGACTGTGCTGTTAAAGGCCACACACCTGCCTGTCTGGATGCCTGCGCAGAGGAGGGCGGGGGAGGGGCTGAGATGGGGGTACCCCCAAACCTCCACACCCAGGGCTCTGGTCTGGCTGCACCCCCCACCCTTTGGGAAGCCGCTCAGCAGGCAGGATGGGGGGAAAGAGAAAGAAAGGGAGGGAGGAGAGACAAGGGGGAGGGGCCCCCATAGTGGGGTCTGGGCCCCAGGACCAGGCTGGAGGGTCTGTGCCCCAATGGGGAGGGTTTGCCAAGGCCAGATTCTCTGGGAAGAGGAAACTGCAGCTGTTTGGGCCCAGAGAGACTTGGCTGGGGGTGGGGAGGTGGCGGGGGCGGGGGGCCTTCTTCACCTTGGCCCTTTCGTTTGAGTTTTCCTGCAGGGCAAGCACGATCATCCTGGGCAGGTCCCCACATCTGGATTCTGAAAGCAACAGGAGACACCACATGAGGAGGGAAGAATCCACTCCCTCTGCTCCCCCAGGCTCCTCAGGGATCACTCCTAAAACTGCCCACAAGGTAATGAGCTCCCCGTCCCTACAGGTATCCCAGTCAAGAGCCACTACTGCTTGCCAGCCATGGTGTCGTGGCAGCAGAGGCCCCAAGGGAACACGCCACCCCAGGGAGCCTCTCTCCGTGTTCCCCTCAGTCCCAGGCCAAGAAGAACTTGCAGTTTTCTCCCTCCATCTTGCTCCTTAGACCAAAAACCCAACTTTTCATTTGCTTTCTCACAACAATTCTCTAGAGTAAGTGCTATGAGAAATGCCCCCATTTTACAGACAGAGAAACTGAGGCTGGGACAGCTAGGTGGTGCAGCCCTGGAGTCAGGAGGACCTGAGTTCAAATCCAGCCTCAGACACATACCTAGCTGTGTGACCTTGGGCAAGACACTTAAGCTCCTTGCCTTGCAAACACACACACAGAAACTGAGGCTGATAAAGGTTAAGCTTCCTTCAGGGACACATAGCCAGTAAATGACTAAGACAGGATTCGAACTCAGGTCTTCTGGGCTCCAGGGTCAGCATTTTAACTCCTAGAAGGGAACCCAGCATAGTAGATGCAAGGGAGGAAGAATCTCCTGTCCCTCCCTGAGGAAAGCAATGACTGAGCCAAGGTCTCGCAGTAAGTGGAGGGCAGATCTGACCTCCCCAAATCCAGCGCCCTCCTCCCACAGCAGACAGGATGAGGTAGGCTAGTGAGGTTTGGGCCCCTGAAAGTCATAGAGGTTCAGGCGAGATGGGGTGCTGGGTCTTGTGTACTCTTGAATCCAAGCTTCTCAAATTTGAGAATGCTGAGCCAGGGAGTGGCCCCCCCCAAATAGAACCGGACCCTACAAATTAACACCGGTGGGGGTCAAGGGGAAGGTCACGGTCAGACAGCCCTGAGGTCCCAGAGGAGAGCCCTTTGGCCCACATGCTTTCTGAGAGGGTCCTTACATCAGCACAGCGCCCTTGAACCTGCCTGGGAGTCACAATAAGGTTGGTCATCACCACGAAGGAGTTGTCACCCTAGAAGTAAGAAAATGCAGATGGGGGGGGTGGAATGCTGAGGCCAATGCTCTGATATTGCCCATAGAAGAGAGTAGACTGGGGAGGGGGCTGTGGGGCCTGTCATGGTGGGGGTGGTAGTGAGAATTTTAATGGTCCAGAAGACCCTGCGTGCTGTTCATACCCAAGGGCCCCCCCTGACCTCTCCCCTTCTCCCCAGGGCAAGCAGCAGGAGGCAGGCAGCTAGGCTGGTACCCCAGGCCCGGGTCCACAAGGCTTTCTGGCATTCAAGACAAATTTCCCAGGGTTGGAAGGGGGAATCTCTGAAGGGGAGGTGGGGTGACCGGGTGAAGAGCTTCTGGGCAACATGGGCCCTGAGGAAAGCCAGGGAGGAAGGAGGGGGCTGCTAGCCCTCTTGGCCATCCATCTGGTGGCCCACTGTGGCCCAGACAGTGGGAGCCCATGTCGTGAGGCAAACGGGATCAGTTGGGGTTGGAGTGTGATGGCTGGGGGAGAAGGGAGGTCACATCTAGATGGGGGCAGAGCGTGGAGAAGGATTCTTGTCTGCTTCCTTTCCCCAGCCAAATCTCCCTTCACTGGACAAAGGCTGGAGGGGTCGCCCCCTGGGCTGCCGCCTGGGGCCAGCTTCAGCCCTCTCACCTGGCCATTCACCAGGATGTCAAAGCGGATGCCAAACACTTTGAACAGGCGTCGGCAGTGGGTTCCATTCTCCATGTAGTAGCGGGCAAACCTGGAGAAGGAAGGAATGGTCAGGAGAGAGTCAGACCTGTAATGTTCTAGACCTCGGAAATGCCCCCATCTCTGAGCCAAGATAGTGGAGTAAAGGCAGGGACACAAGACACAAGGTAGGGAGCTGCCACCTCCTGGGTCACTGGGCGGATGTGAAAAACACCTCCATTGCTTGGTCTTCTTTTTAAGGTGTTTCTAGTTCCATTCATTGGGCAGCGTCCACAAGGCCTCCAGGGCCCCCATTTCCCAATATCAAGCATCCTGGGGGCATTTTGAGGATCAAGTGAAGTGACTTGGCCCTGGCCAAGGAGGCCGCTCCCATCAGCCCCATTCCAGAGTTCTACAGACGCAGCGGACGGCTACTTGCTCTGCCCACGCTTAGGGCCGTGCCCTTGCCCAGGCCAGTCCCTCTGGGACCCCCACCTGAAGTTAAAGCCCGGGGAGAGGTTGTTTTCTTCATTGTACAGGCTGTGGAACTCATAGACAGGTTTGCAATGGCGCACGGCCCAGTCCAGGTCACAGTTCCAGTCAATGGTGATACCGACCACTCCACCCTTTGGGGGAAAACAGAAGACTTTGACAGGGCTCCTGTGAGCCAAGGTAGGGCACACTCTGGTCCCATCATGGACTCCTTCTAGCTGTGTGCGCCTGTTTCCTCATCCACAAAATGGCATGAAGTAGCCACCTCACTGAGTTGGGATGATAACGGTGGTCCGGTTGGCTAAGAGCAGAGAAGACACATTGGTGACTGGCAGCCGGAATGACCGTCACTCGGAACTCAAGACCTGGGAAATGTTCCCTTGTGGGAAGCCCAGCTCCCCGGAGTTCCCACAGGCCAAGATGGGGCCAGGGCAGTGGGAGCCACCTTGCCCAGCTATGGAGAAGCAAGTGAGATGTTGAGGTGATCTCTGCAAGTGGGGGACAGGAACTGGGGTGGTGGAGGCCCAGACCTGGGCTGCTCATGGCCTCCAGTCTCACCACCGGGTGGCCGTCTCTGGCCTTGTCACGCACCATTCCTTGGATGAACAAGGCAGCTGCAGCCGCCCTGGCACCATCTTGGCCCGTGGGAACCCCATAGCATCTCACCTGCTTTTCTCCATATCCATGTGAGAAAGAGACAGAGGCAGAGAAACCGTCAGAGAGATGAGAAAGACAGAGACAAGGACTCAGAGTCAGATGGGGACGTGGTGGATGGAACAGCAGGGATCTTGTGGCCACTCTTGGAGACAGATTACTATCTGGGGCCCCCAGACCCAATTTGCCCTAGATATAGGGCAGAGGAGAAGGCACCTCCTTTGCCCTGAGGCTCTGGCCACCCCTTCTGCTGTTGAAAGTTGGGTTAGGGAGTGGAATGGGGGGGGATCCTCTACAGGCGCCATCCTGGCCTCCCTCCTGAGCTCTCCCAGCCATCATGGAAAGGTTATGAAAACATCCCCAGCAGAGCGTGGGAAGCACCAGAGAGGCCTTGAGCTGTCTCCTGGCAGAGACTGGGCTCCCCTTGGGGCTCCAAAGCATTCTCTAGGCATTTCTCAATTCTTCTGGAGTCCATTGTGCCTAGCTAGCCCTGGGCTCAGACCAAGGACGGGAGGGGAAAGAAACAAGGACCAGAGGAGACCCAGCCCCTGCCCTGGGAGTCTAGAGAGGCTTGGAAGCAACTGCCTCTGGGTCAGGGCTCCTTCCCAGGGGCTCTGCTCTACCTCTGCCTCGCTCCCTCTCTGTCTCCCTCTGTCTCTCTGACCTTGCTCTGTCTCTGCCACCCCCAGCCACCCCCAAGCCTTTCTGTACCTTCACAGCCAGGGTGCTGAAGTTCTGGCCTGAATAGTGGACGATGGAGCCCAGGTTGAAGATGGGGCACAGGGGCTCCTTGCTCCTGTGGTACGTGCAGTTCTTCAGATACTGGCTGCTTACAGTTTCCACCAGGTTTCTCCTGCAGGGAGGACAGCCTGTGACCTGGGGAGCCCCGGTGGAGCCGGGGAGCCCGGGGGGCTGGCCTTGGGGATGAGAAGTCCTGGGCAGTGAGTGGGCTCTTCCCTAGTCCCCCCCTCACCTCCCTGCAGTTCCCTGGAGGCCAGAGGCCCAGAGGGCCAGCCTCCCCAGCCCGGCTCCTTCTGTCCCAGGGGGCTCCCGAAGCCCAGCCCTTCGGGGGGGCAGCCTCTCTGCTGGGGGCTCACTGCCTTACCTGTTTACTTTGAAGCGGGGAAAGCTGATGCTGTTCTTAATGAAGAGGGTGAAGGTTTCAGCTTCCCTCAGGAGGGCCGGGCTGCAAGAGACCCAGCTCGCCTTCAGGACCCTTCCTCTCCCTCCTCCTTCCTCCCCCTCCTCTCAGGAGCATCCCCCCCCCACCTGCCCAACCTAAGCCAGCTCCTTGGACCCCCCCAACCCCATGGGAGGGGGCTGGATGTAAGCCCCCGTTTTACAGAGACAAACGCAGTGAGGTGTCCAAAGGGTCAAAGCAGACGTGACTCAGTAAAGAGCCAGACTCCCGAGCTTGTTCAGGTGCTTTTAGTTCTGTCTGACTCTCTGTGACCCCATTTGGGGTTTTCTTGGCAGAGCTCCTGGAGGGGTTCACCATTCCCTTCTATAGATGAGGAAACTGAGGCATGATGCACAGCTGGCATGGGACTGATTCTACAATGCCTTCAATTATTTTGAAGTGTCTCCTTGGGATTCAAGTGGAGCCCTGGCAGGAGTAGGGCTGGGGGTGGGGCAGGGCTCACCCCCAGGCTTCCAGGGGCCAACCTAGTGGGCTTGGGCCACCAGGCGCCTGACCTTGTCTTCTGGGCTGGGTTTTTGCCTCTGCCTGACCCCTCATTCCATTCCTGTCCTCTCCAGACTGGGACCCCAGCCAGCAGCCCCATCCCTCTGCCTCGCCTCACTCTGGCCAAGCCCAGGCCCTCAATAACCTCTGGACTGGGCCCAGTCTCCCCCACTCCCCCCAGCTCTGAGGGCCGCTGTCATGAGGTTCCAGATGAGGTCCAAACAATTAGAGACAGTGGGAAGGGACCAGGGAGTTATTGCGCCTTGTGTTCTCTACTGTGGCTTGGGTGAGCCTGCCCCCTCCCCACTCCTGTCCTTGAGGCCCAGGACTGCCATTCAGAGCCAGCCTCTACGGGCAACTGAGGCCTGACCAATCCCACTCCCGACTTTCACAGGGGAAGAAACTCCAGGTGTGGGGGGACAAAGCTCATTCCAGTTCCATCTTTGAATGCCCCCCCCCCCACTGACCAGTGATTCATCCAAAGCAGGTGCTTTGTAAATGGAGAATGAGCGACTGAGGGAAGGGAGGAAGGAAGGAAGGAAGGAAGGAAGGAAGGAAGGAAGGAAGGCAGGAAGGAAGGCAGGAAGGCAGGAAGGCAGGAAGGCAGGAAGGCAGGAAGGCAGGAAGGCAGGAAGGAAGGAAGGAAGGAAGGAAGGAAGGAAGGAAGGAAGGAAGGAAGGCAGGAAGGCAGGAAGGCAGGAAGGCAGGAAGGAAGGAAGGAAGGAAGGAAGGAAGGAAGGAGGGAGGGAGGGAAGGAAGCAAGGAAGGAAGGAAGGAAGGCAGGGAGGGAGGGAGGAAGGAAGGAAGGAAGGCAGGGAAGGAAGGAGGGAAGGAAGGAGGGAAGGAAGGCAGGAGGGAGGGAGGGAAGGAAGGAAGGAAGGAAGGAAGGAAGGAGGGAGGGAGGGAGGGAGGAAGGAAGGAAGGAAGGAAGGAAGGAAGGGAGGAAGGAAGGAAGGAGGGAGGGAGGGAGGAAGGGAGGAAGGAAGGAAGGAAGGAAGGAAGGAAGGGAGGAGGAGGGAGGGAGGAAGGAAGGAAGGAAGGAAGGAAGGAAGGAAGGGAGGAAGGAAGAAGAGGGAGGAGGGAGGGAGGGAGGAAGGGAGGAAGGAAGGAAGGAAGGAAGGAAGGAAGGAAGGGAGGAGGAGGGAGGGAGGGAGGGAGGAAGGAAGGAAGAAAGAAAGGAAGGGAGGAAGGAAGGAAGGAAGGCAGGAAGGAAGGAAGGAAGGCAGGAAGGAAGGAAGGCAGGAAGGAAGGAAGGAAGGAAGGAAGGAAGGAAGGAAGGAGGGAGGGAGGGAGGGGAAGGAAGGAAGGAAGGAAGGCAGGAAGGAAGGAAGGAAGGAGGGAAGGAAGGAAGGGAGGGAAGGAGGGAGGGAGGAAGGAAGGAAGGAAAGAAGGAAGGAAGGAAGGAAGGAAGGAAGGAAGGAAGGAAAGGAGGAAGGAAGGAGGGAGGGAGGAAGGAAGGAAGGAAGGAAGGAAGGAAGGAAGGAAGGAAGGAAGCAAGGAAGGAAGGGAGGGAGGGAGGGATGGATGCACCAGTTTAGTCCTTCATATAAAGCTGGTGCTTTGTAAATGGAGCGAGTGAATGAATGAATGGAGTGAATGAATGAATGAGTGAGTGAACGAATGAAGGGAATGAGTGAGTGAATGAAGCACCAGGCTCAAACTTGCCCCCTTTACAGTGAGCCGAGTCCCCAGATCACAGGTCGCCTGACTCTCCAGGTCAGCATCATTCCCTCCAGCCTCATGTCCCAGCCCTCAACATTGGGGAGCAAGGCCGCCATCAGGCAGGCTTCTCTTGGGGCTGGGTCATGAGGTGGGCCTCTGGGCGTCCCCTTCCCTACCCCAGGGGTCCAGGCATTGAAGGACGAGGGAAAGGGAAGTGGCCAAAGACCAGTTGGGCCTGATGCTCCGTTGCCCCCCGGAACATCTGGAAAGCAAACCCGTTGACTTTGGGCTGGGGGGAGCAGCAGGAGGGTCCTCCCTTCTCCAGGGGCCATCCTTGAGACATCCCACCCCCAGTCCTGTGGGACCCATCCCAAGAGAAAAATGACAAAGGGAGCCAAGCTGTGACCCTCCCTCCTTCCTGGGAGCTCTCTCTCCCTCGTGTCCCAGACGAGCAGGCAGTGCACCCACCCATGTCCTCACCCCAGCCCCAGCCCCAGGTTTTTCCTGCCCTAATCCTGCTGCACTGACCGAGGGGTTGAGCAGGAAAACCTTAACTGCTGCCTGCCTCAGTTTCCTCACCTGTAAAATGAGGATGATGACAGCGCCCGCCTCCCAGGATGGTTGTGAGGATCAGAAGAGCTATTTGTCAATCGTCGGGGGCTTCTAGACTTTCTTCTTTCCATCCTTTCTTTCCTCCTGCCCTCCCTCTCTCCCTTTCTTTTTCTTCTCTCCTTCCTCCTTCCCCTTCTTTCTCCCGCCCTGTCTTCCTCCCTCTCTTCCTGCCTCCTTCCCTTCCTTCCTTCCTTTTAAAAAGAAGTCATGAAGGGACCTAGTGAAGTCACAGGGGCATTTGCATGTCACACTCTGTGGGTCAGCAGCGGAGGCAGAATTGGAACTCAGATCCCCTAACTGAGCTTCTCGTGATACTGATCTGGCTCCTGTTGAGATAAGTGAGGTGTGGGGGTGGGGGAATACTTTGGGAGAGGACCTAAGTCCTAAAGGCAAAGCCCTCCCCCCATCCCCGCCCCCTTTACTTTGGGATGTGATCGTCCACCTCCACGGGGCACCAGCCCAGGATCTCACAAGTCTTGACTGTGCTGTTAAAGGCCACACACCTGCCTGTCTGGATGCCTGCGCAGAGGAGGGCGGGGGAGGGGCTGAGATGGGGGTACCCCCAAACCTCCACACCCAGGGCTCTGGTCTGGCTGCACCCCCCCCACCCTTTGGGAAGCCGCTCAGCAGGCAGGATGGGGGGAAAGAGAAAGAAAGGGAGGGAGGAGAGACAAGGGGGAGGGGCCCCCATAGTGGGGTCTGGGCCCCAGGACCAGGCTGGAGGGTCTGTGCCCCAATGGGGAGGGTTTGCCAAGGCCAGATTCTCTGGGAAGAGGAAACTGCAGCTGTTTGGGCCCAGAGAGACTTGGCTGGGGGTGGGGAGGTGGCGGGGCGGGGGGCCTTCTTCACCTTGGCCCTTTCGTTTGAGTTTTCCTGCAGGGCAAGCACGATCATCCTGGCAGGTCCCCACGTCTGGATTCTGAAAGCAACAGGAGACACCACATGAGGAGGGAAGAATCCACTCCCTCTGCTCCCCCAGGCTCCTCAGGGATCACTCCTAAAACTGCCCACAAGGTAATGAGCTCCCCATCCCTACAGGTATCCCAGTCAAGAGCCACTACTGCTTGCCAGCCATGGTGTCGTGGCAGCAGAGGCCCCAAGGGAACACGCCACCCCAGGGAGCCTCTCTCCGTGTTCCCCTCAGTCCCAGGCCAAGAAGAACTTGCAGTTTCTCCCTCCATCTTGCTCCTTAGACCAAAAACCCAACTTTTCATTTGCTTTCTCACAACAATTCTCTAGAGTAAGTGCTATGAGAAATGCCCCCATTTTACAGACAGAGAAACTGAGGCTGGGACAGCTAGGTGGTGCAGCCCTGGAGTCAGGAGGACCTGAGTTCAAATCCAGCCTCAGACACATACCTAGCTGTGTGACCTTGGGCAAGACACTTAAGCTCCTTGCCTTGCAAACACACACACACAGAAACTGAGGCTGATAAAGGTTAAGCTTCCTTCAGGGACACATAGCCAGTAAATGACTAAGACAGGATTCGAACTCAGGTCTTCTGGGCTCCAGGGTCAGCATTTTAACTCCTAGAAGGGAACCCAGCATAGTAGATGCGAGGGAGGAAGAATCTCCTGTCCCTCCTTGAGGAAAGCAATGACTGAGCCAAGGTCTCGCAGTAAGTGGAGGGCAGATCTGACCTCCCCAAATCCAGCGCCCTCCTCCCACAGCAGACAGGATGAGGTGGGCTAGTGAGGTTTGGGCCCCTGAAAGTCATAGAGGTTCAGGCGAGATGGGGTGCTGGGTCTTGTGTACTCTTGAATCCAAGCTTCTCAAATTTGAGAATGCTGAGCCAGGGAGTGGCCCCCCCAAATAGAACCGGACCCTACAAATTAACACCGGTGGGGGTCAAGGGGAAGGTCACGGTCAGACAGCCCTGAGGTCCCAGAGGAGAGCCCTTTGGCCCACATGCTTTCTGAGAGGGTCCTTACATCAGCACAGCGCCCTTGAACCTGCCTGGGAGTCACAATAAGGTTGGTCATCACCACGAAGGAGTTGTCACCCTAGAAGTAAGAAAATGCAGATGGGGGGGGGGTGGAATGCTGAGGCCAATGCTCTGATATTGCCCATAGAAGAGAGTAGACTGGGGAGGGGGCTGTGGGGCCTGTCATGGTGGGGGTGGTAGTGAGAATTTTAATGGTCCAGAAGACCCTGCGTGCTGTTCATACCCAAGGGCCCCCCCTGACCTCTCCCCTTCTCCCCAGGGCAAGCAGCAGGAGGCAGGCAGCTAGGCTGGTACCCCAGGCCCGGGTCCACAAGACTTTCTGGCATTCAAGACAAATTTCCCAGGGTTGGAAGGGGGAATCTCTGAAGGGGAGGTGGGGTGACCGGGTGAAGAGCTTCTGGGCAACATGGGCCCTGAGGAAAGCCAGGGAGGAAGGAGGGGGCTGCTAGCCCTCTTGGCCATCCGTCTGGTGGCCCACTGTGGCCCAGACAGTGGGAGCCCATGTCGTGAGGCAAACGGGATCAGTTGGGGTTGGAGTGTGATGGCTGGGGGAGAAGGGAGGTCACATCTAGATGGGGGCAGAGCGTGGATTTTTTCTGCTCTTTCCCCTCAAGGATTCTTGTCTGCTTCCTTTCCCCAGCCAAATCTCAAACTCAGGTGGGAAACCCCAACTGGGATGGGGGGGGGGGAGCAAGGGCCTCATCCAGCGTGTGGCCAGAGCTAGGATTGGGGTCCTGTTTCGGTTCGGGTCTGCACTGGTATTTGTCTGGGTGGAGGGAGGAGGTTCCTTCCATCGCCCTTCTTCGATGGGGCCTCCTCCCTCCACCCAGATTTAGGGGTGCAGAATCGGCAGGAGGCCACACCCCCACCCACAGCCCTCCCCAGGACCCCCAGCAGACACAGACTTCCTCACTCACCTGAGCTGGGAACACATAATCAGCCACATCCCAGACCTGGAGGCCCAGCCCAGAGATGTTGGTCACTGCCAGACCCTTGAGCTTCACTGAAACCGAGCTGATGAGACTATCTGCCGTCTGGTAGCCCTTCTCGAAGAGAAAGACCCACCTGGGGACAGTAATGCCTTCATGGGTGTCTGGTCTTTACCCAGGGAGCCACCTGCTGTTGTCAGAGTCCATCACCCTGGGCGCTGCCCTTCCAGAACATGCAACCCTGAAGGGGCAGCTAGCTCTACATGCCATGTCCCTGAAGTTAGAGGCAATACAGTAACTAGTGCTGGGCCAGGAGTCAGAAACACTTGAGTTCAACTCCAACCTCAGAGTCTAACTATCTGGGTGACCCAGGCAAGTCACTTCATCCCACTTGCCTCAGTTTCCTCATCTGTCAAATTTTGTTGCTTTTGTTTTGTTGTCCTTCATAAATAAAGAGGATCATGACATCAAAAGGATGAATGAATGACTCACACACTGTTTATTTGAGTGAGGGGAGTGTTACGCAAAGACCTCCTCCTCCTCCCTGTCTTTACCAGAACCGTCTCAGCCCAGGGCCTGAAGGATAGGAAGCAGGACTTCTGGTGATGTCCTCGGCCTTGGTTTCCCTCCCAGTATTCCTTAACACTGGGCAAAGAACCAGCTGGGGGATTTTGGGGTGACGACAACACGGGGGAGCTCTTTATGGTCTAATCATCTTGAGTTGGGGAAGGAGATGGCAAACCCCATCAGCATCTCTGCCAAGAAAACCCCAAAGGACCCACAAAGAGTCGGGCACAACTGAACTACAAGAGTCTGGGAAAGTTAGGTCCCTTCTGTCCAACTCAGTTTCTTCAACTGTAAAGCGGTGACAATAGCATTTCCCTCCCATAGTGTCGTGAGGACCAAGGGAGGTAAAGTTTGCTAAGCCCTTAATACAGGGCCTGGGCCACAAGAGGCGACTAATATGCTTGCTACTTTCTCCTCTGTGCAAGTAAATGGAGTTAGAAGGACTTGAATTCAAATCCTGTCACGGCAGGGGGTGGGTAGGGAGGTGAAGAAGACTGGGCACCACGGGGAGCCCAGGGGCCCCATGTCTTTCATCACACCCTTCCTGAGCACGGGCTTCCTCCTGGTCATCCAGGTCCCCATTCAATCTGACAAGCCTGGCACTGGGAGAGACACAAAAGTGAGAGTCTCTACACCACCCCATGCACTCTCCTAGTTCTCTTCCTCCCTCTCTGGGCACTCTCTCCATTTGCTTTGCCCGATCTTCCTTCAGAGCACGGGTTTCCCTCTCTTCTCTCCTGGGTCCCTCCAGATGCCTTCACTTGCTGAGCTCAGCAAGGATTCCCTGACCATCTCTGTGCTGATGATTCACAAATCTCTCTGTTCGGTCCCTTCCTTTTTTTTTTTGCTGACCACCAGTCTTGCATGTCCAGTGGCTTTGCAGACATCTTGAGCTGGACATCCAGAAACATCTTAATATATCCAAAGCAGAACTCATTTTCTTTTCCTCTAAACACTCTCCTCTCTTACTTTCCCTATCACTGTTGAGGTAACCCCCTTCTCCCACCCTCAGGCTCCCAACCTAGTCATCCTGGACTCTTCCCTCTCATTCCCTAGAACCAATGTGGTGCCAAGGCCCATCTCGGCAGCACCTCTGCTCCACTGGCACCTCTGCAGAATCCCTCCAGTCTTCCTTTTCTCTCTCCCGCTGCTGTCCCAAGCCTGGTTCAGACCCTCATCAGACCCTGACAGTGCTAGCCTTCCAGCGGGGCTGCCTGCCTCTTAGTCTCTCCCCACTCCAGTCCATCTTGTACTCCACCGCTAACATTCTTGTCAGTGACCCGACTTCTCTCAGTATCTCCTTAGATTTCAGTCAGATTTTCTTAAGGCCCAGCATATTGCTATTGTTTCCTCAGTCAGTATATCAGAGCTTGCTCTGCCTGAGGATTCCCAAGGGCCCCAATCCAATCCAATTTCAAGTAAATTGAGCCCAAAGTCAGTAGCACATCAGGACTGGCCTGTCGGAGCCGTAGACGAGTCAACCATCTCCAGTCAGTTACTGTGACGGGAGGTAGGGTTTGGGCAATACGTACGAGATCGAGGCCCTCAAAAGGCCTGAGACTAAGAGATGGTCAGGGTTGCCAGGGCTTCAGCAGGGAACAAAGCCAACTTCTGAATGGTGACTATGTAAGGAGGAGGCAGAGATAAGGCTGCGGACAGCATCCATATTGGGCCATTCGGCAGAGGCAGAAGCCAGGGATTATGGCAATGGGCAGGGCTGGATTCCAATCATCCCATCTAGAACTAGGCTAGGAAAGCAGCAGCGGTTTCTGGCCTGCAGAGGAGTTACCACAAGGAGGGGTGTGAATAGTCCATTCTACAGTGCAATAGCCCTACACAAGGATTCAACCCAGGAACCCAGTTTTGAGTATAGAGAAGAAAACCCTGAACACAAATAAAAAATACTATGAGTTAAGAGAAACTGCAAAGGTAAAATCAGAAAAACATTGATCTAGAACAAGTTCAAATTGGGAGGGAGAAAGGAGGAGGCAGAGAGAGAGAGAGAGAGAGAGAGAGAGAGAGAGAGAGAGAGAGAGAGAGAGCTAGATAGAGGACTAGATAGCTTAGCTCAATGGATGGATGGATGGATAGATGAGAGAGAGAATGGCCTAGATATAAGGACTCTAAGAATGGATGGAAGAAATAAAGCAAAAGATTTTTAAAATTAAATTAGAGTTCTTGAGTAAAAAAATTAAAAAGGAGAATAAAGTGCTTAGAACATAAAATGGATGCTTTCTCTCTCATCACACTCAACTTTGATCAATGTAGACCATGGAAATAATGTAAAGACTGACAGACCGCCTTCTGGGGGGGAAGGGAAGCAAGACGGGGGAAAATTGTAAAACTCAAAATAAATAAAATATTTCTAAAAAAACCAGAAAATGGAAAACTTCATCCAAGTGGACTCCCTGAAAAATAGAATGAAATAAACAATTTGACAATTCAGTGAGACAATAAAAATTGGAATATAGATAATAGATATAGAAAAGAAGCTCAGGAGAGAGAATATAAGAATCACCAGAATCCCTGAAGACCAACAAAATATCTGGATACTATATTTCCAAAAATCATAGAAGAAAATGGTTCCTATCTTTTAGAACCAGAGGGCAAAGGGAAAATAGAAAGAATTTCTTTTGTATGTTCTTTTCTCTTTTCTTTTTTTAGATTTTTGCAAGGCAATGGGGTTAAGTGACTTGCCCAAGGCCACACAGCTAGGTCATTATTAAGTGTCTGAGGCTGGATTTGAAGCCAGGTACTCCTGACTCCAGGGCTGGTGCTTTATCCACTGTGCCACCTAGCCGCCCCTAGAAAGAATTTCTAACTACAAGTTGTCATCTCTTGCAAGAAGCATGAAAATAAAAACCCTCAGGAATGTCATAGCCAAAATTCAGGGAAAATACACACACACACACATACACACACACACACATATAGATAGATAGATGGATGGATAGATGGATGGATGGATAGATAGATAGACAGATAGACAGACAGACACTGCAGGGAGTTAGAAAGAGTCAAAGGATCATGATCACATAAGGTTATGTTGCCATCACCATAAGGAAGAAGAAATCTTGGAATATGATATTTCAAAAGACAAAGGGAAAAAGTCTTGCACCAAGAATTTATCTTGTAAAACTGATCCTTTGGTGGTGGGGAGTGAGGAATGCCTTTTAATAGAGTAGAGTACTTCCAAGTACTCCGAATGAAAAGATTAGAGCTGGGAAGACACTTAGAAATGTAAACGCAGCAGACAAGATAAACCTAGAAAGGAAAATATATTTGAACAATTGGAACAAATACATTTGAACGATTGAATGATGACCAAGGGCTTACATTCTGATGGGGAAGGGAAAGTGTCTCTTCGGAATCCCACTGTCTTCAAGGGTCACAGAAAGAATTAAAAAAAAACTCCTAGGGCTAGATTTGTCCTCTTCTATTTACTTAAAAGAGAGAAATAAATAGAGAGGGGAAAGGAATCCTAGAGAAAAAAATTAGGAAAAAAAGGAAGAACTCTGTTTCTCATTATTGAGGTTCACCAGGAAGGAAACAAATATGGAGGAGACTGTGGAGAGAGGAAACATGTCCCAGACTTTTCCCTGAACGTAGGAGAGGTGACTCCACACAGAGTTTGGCGTAGAGCTGTTTTAAACTCAAAAGGGAAACATGAGGTGGTGGAGAAGAAAATGTTTAGAGAAGGGTATACGTTGAGGAAGTGATGGTTTCCACCAAAACAAGCATCAGCTTTAAAGGTGGCTCATAGAAGAGAGGGTCACAGAAAAGAAAAGGAACAGTGATCAGGGTCTGAGCTGGGTGAATCGAAGAGGGAAGGCGGCGTGCAATCATTGACTCTGTTTCTTTTCTTTCTCGACTTTCTTCTTGTAAACAATAGGGTTGGGACGAAGTAAAGGAAAATTATGAAAGACTACGAGAAGGAACAATAAACAATATGCTTCACAATTATAACAATGAAAAACAATAGGATAAAACCACCTGTAAAAGAGGAGCAGAATGGGTTGGAAAGTGGAATCCAAAAAGAATTCACTTTAAACAGATTCACACAAGGTTAAAATCTGGAGATGGAAATAAATATATTCTGCCACAATTTTTTTAAGGTTTTTTTGCAAGGCAATGGGGTTAAGGGACTTGCCCAAGGCCACACAGCTAGGTAATTATTAAATGTCTGAGGTCACATTTGAACTCAGGTCCTCCTGACTCCAGGGCCAGTTCTCTATACACTGCGCCACCAACTGCCCCCCCATAATTTTTAAAAGTGAAACTGGAAACCATGATCTCAGACAAGGCAATGATAAAAAATGGGCATGGTTTAAAAAAAAGATAAGACAGGCAGGGAAATCACATGATACCTAAAGGCACCATAGGATAGAAAGATGCCACTGCATGATCATGGGGGTGTGTGTACAATGGGGACCTGACTATCCCTCTCTGACGCGGGCCTTGGATATTTGCTGCTGCTGTTGTGTCTCACCTTCCTCCTCTGCCCAACGAGGGACTGGGAAAGAAGTCCCCAATGTGTCCCCGGTTCCACCCTTCTTGGGGCCTTGATTTGGGGTGCAGCAAGCTAGCTTAATTCTCTGCTCTTGCGGCCCACTTCTCTGAGAAGTCTCAGGAAATTGCTGTAATCTCTGTAGAGCTATGACTTCCCTCTTGTGCTTCTGAGATCCAAATCCCCCCTCCCCACCAGAGAGGAGCCAGCCCAGTGGCAGGCCTGGGCAGCAGGGAGGGGGACTAAAGTGGAGATGCCCACAGCGGTGGGAAGAGCAGGAGCCACAGCAAGGAGCACTGCAAGGGGCCAGCCCCTCCTGTCTGGACAGAGGAGAGGAGCAATCTCCCTGCTGCTCCCTGGTCTCCCTCCACTCTTGGTTCCGACCCCCAAAGCCAGCGTGTGGGTGGGTTGGACCTTACTTATTGGCATCAATACCCAGACCCCAAAGCAGGTGCACCCTCTCTGGCCTCAAGTTAGATGGAGCTTGAGAGGAGACCCCAGTGTGAGTCCCACTCCAGAAACATCCTGGCTGTGGGAGCCAGGGTTATCGGGAGCTTAAAGAGCTCTGGGGTGCAAAAGCACCTCGCAGTCCTGCTCTCAGGCTCGGTCTCTGTGGCCAAGCCAGCTCACCGCACCGCTGACTGCAGGGCTTCAGCTGGAAAAGGAGCAGAGCATCTGTGGCCCAGCTGGCTCCGAGCCTCGGCAGGGTGAAGGAAGGGAGCATGGGGTCCAGGGAAAGCAAGTGCTCCACAGGGTCTCACACACACACACACACACACACACACACACCCCTCCATGCCCAACACACACTCTCACACACATCTACATATAATTATACACCCAACACATACTCATACACAACACACACACAACACACATGCAACATACACCACGCATAACACACTCATATACAACATGCACTCACAAGCAACATGCACTCACACACAACACACACAACACACTCACACACAACACACTCACATATGACACACAACATACACCACACAACATACACACTCACACACAACACACACATTCACATACACAACACGCCCTCACACACACCTTCACATATCCACACATATCCACATATCACACACAGTATTGCTGAGAGAGTCGAACAGTTCATGGAAAGTCCCGTCCAAGTGTCAGTCGTTGCTATCCCTTCGGCTGGCCGGCTCGGCCTAACAACCATTAAGTGAGTTGAACTGACCGTTGGGTTGGGTCACCAGGGCCAGAGCTGGGAGGAGGCGGCCCAGTCCGGG
The DNA here is from genome assembly GCF_037893015.1 of Macrotis lagotis. NCBI lineage: Eukaryota > Metazoa > Chordata > Mammalia > Peramelemorphia > Peramelidae > Macrotis > Macrotis lagotis. The sequence continues at coordinate 1,878,400 of NC_133663.1, read as the reverse complement.
GAGAGCATCCTGTCTCATTTTTCTGCCATTGTTAACCCCTTAGCTCCCAGGTCCCACAGCTGGCGGCCTATCCAGGCACAGAAGGGGGCTGGCCTGGGGCATCTGAGCCAAACTTGTCGGTGTCTCATCTTGCCCAGGAAGGGCAGGCCCTGCTCCTGGGTCTCAGCATTAGGAAGCTCGAGGCTAACCCTAAAACAGTCACAGACCTCCGGTCTCCTCCCCTCCTGCTCAGGACTAGCCGAGAGCTGGCCCCAAACCGGTAAAGACCCCCTTGCACCCCCCACTTCGGGTCCCAGCCAACAATTGGCCAGGTGGTAAACTAAGCTGAGGACTCTAAAGGCCTTTGCTGGCCAGATCTGAGAAGTGTAGACAGAGAGGCCCCGCCAACAAGTGGGAATCTTGGTGTGGGGGGTTGGAGGCCAGCCTTCCTCAGTTTGCTAGTCTGTCCCATGAGGAAGCTGGCCCAGGCCATCCCAGGCTCTAGCTCCTTCCCAGCTTGGCCATCCCAGGGTCTCCTAGAGGGCCCATCCTGTTCAGAGATGACTGGGCGGATTGGGGGGGAGCCTCCAGGGTAGGGCTGGAACCCAGGCTGAGGTCACATCCTCCCTTTCCTTGGAAATCAGGAGAGGTCTGGGTGAGTGGGTGGAAGGAGGGCCCAGGCCCCCAGGCCTTACCCTATGACGTAGATGAGGACCACCAGCTGGATGAAGCGGAAGATGACCCCCACCTTCTTGTTTCGCACCAGCACCATGCGGGGGGTATCATATTCAAAGAAGAAAGCAGACAGCTTGTCCCTGATCTGCCCCTGCATGTTGACCTGGTGGGGGCCCAGCCCAGAGGAGCCTGGGGGTCCCTCTGCCGCCCGTGCCCCCTCCTTGCTCAGACCAGGACTAAGAGACAGATGTGAACAGCCTGTGGGTTTTTCAGTTTGTGGGACAAATAAATTTCCATCTATAGGCACAGGGGGTGGAGCCGGGGTGGGGGGGTGAGGGTGGGGGCCTAGCCCTCCTGGGGCCGCCCAACCTCTGAAGCGGCTGAGGCCGCTTGCTCCTGTCTCCCAGCAGCCGGGCGGGCTGGGCCTCTTGGCAGCCTCCTGCCCAGGAAGCCCGGGCTGTCAGACACAGGAAAAGATCAGCCGGCCTCGCAGCTGGGGCAAGATAAACCTGCCCCAAGAATAGGAGCATCTGGGGAGCAGCAGCCAAGAGGCTGATGCGGGCCAGCCAGCCACCATTGGTCTGAGCCCCTCCACTGGACGCCGCGGCCCCCACCCTGCCCGCTGGCCAACCCCAGGCACTGGCTTTATCAGGAAGTGGGGAGGCTTCCTGGGCCTGGCCTGGCGCCAAAGGGCCCGGTTATCAGATGGAGAGCACAAGGCTTGCCAGGGGGCTCATGAGCCTCGTGCCGAGGCAGAGCCCGGATTTAGTCAGTTTTTCTGGATTCCAACCCTAACATTGTGACTTGGAACAGATTCCTCCACCCGTTGACCTGTTGGGAGGGGGCAGTGATCTATGCCGGCCTCACTTCTCACACTGGCATAAACCATTCTGGGCATCATCCTAGAGAAGGAAAGGACATAGGTCAGCTCGCTCAGGTGGGCATCTCCCTTCCGGCCCCGACCTTGCACCTGCTCCACCTGTTGGCATGACGAGGTCCCGGATGGAGGCTGAGCCAGCAGACAGACAAGTAGGCTCTTGGCCCTGGCCAGCCGCTCGGTCTATGTCCTCTGCCCGACTACCACCTAGCCAGGTCCTGGAGGCTTTCTCTGCTCTGTTAAGTCCCCCTTGAGCTGTGTGGGTGGGTCTTGTGCCGCTATTCCCTAGGTGACCCCGCAGCCGAGGGGCAGTGAGGAAGGAGGTATTGACCCAGCCAAGATGGTTCAGACCAAACTGCAGTGTTCACATTGTCTAGGACATCCTTCTGCCTTACAGACAAGGAAATCGAGGCTAGATGTCCAACTGAGCTCTGTGGTGCCAGAGTAGGGAGGCCAGGTGCAGCCAGGGGGCTCCTGCCTGCTCCCTCCAGCCTCTCCATAGTGGGGGGCTCCTCAGCATGGGGAGCCTGCTCTCAAGAGAGGATTTTAGAAAAAACCCAGATTCATTACAGGAACATGAGGAAGGCAGCCCAAGGCCTGGACCAAGGAGGGACTAGTCCAAGGTCCAGAGGTCGTAAGTGGTATGGCGGGCATTCAAAGCTTGGGAAGGCCCCATCCCCAAAGAGGAAAGAGAGCGAGCACCTCCTGTGGAAGAAGGGGCACTCCTCCACTCTGGCAAGGAGGGAGTGGGCTTCAGAATCTGAATAGTTTCCCCTTGAGTCCAGGGTGCCCTTGCTGGAAGGGTCTGGAAGTGGTGCTAGACTGAGCCAGCAGAGCAACAGAGGGAGGCCACTGCTCCCTGATCTGTCTGGCCCGCAATCTGGTACCTCATGACCAGGGTCTAGACACTTCTTTTCCCTGAAAAGCCTCAGTTTCCTCACCTGTAAGTTGATGCCAAGGTCCCTTGCAACTCTGAACTCCCTGATTGCAGTCTCCAAATCAAAACTGACCAAGGACCTCCCCAGGAAGGGTCTCCAGCCTCAGCTTGGAGACTTCCAGGAAGGGGGAGCCACCACCTCCTGAGGCCAGCCAGTCTACTTTGGGGCTACTTTACTGTTGGGAAGGGATCCTCAGGCTGCTTGGGCACCTTCCCGCTCCTGGCTCCAACCAGAACCAGGCTCAGTCCTCCTTTACGTCACAGCCACGGCTCCCTCGATCCCTAAGGATCCAGGCCAGCCCCACTGACTCAGCTCCCTCCCTGGGGCTCCCAGGGGCACATGGCATTAGGGTTGGCCAAAAGGCCTGGAGAACAGGCAGCCAGCCCTGGGCCCTGTGAGTCCTTTTAGGGAAGGCCTCTGCAGCACAAGAAGCTAAATTTAACAAGGCTCAGGCCCAGGGACTGCCAAGCTTGCCAGTCTTCCCTCCCCATCAGGGAGCCAGGCAGAAACTTCCCACCAGGGTTCAGACAGCGGTTGGTGGTGGGAGTGCCCCAAATTCCTTCATGGCGCCCTGCTTGGAGGCAGTGATGGCGCACTCTCTCTTCCCCAGATCTCCTCCTTTCTCTGCCCCCCCCCATTTCTGTCCTTGGCACCATCCTGGACATTCCCTTTGCCCTCTCTACCATCCGAGTCAGTCACTGGCTCTCTCCCCTCTGTCCCAGGCTTCTAGGGAGGCCTCGGAGAAACTGGTGGGCATCCAGAGGAAGACATCGTCTTGGTGAAGTGCCTCGGGCCACACTATCTAAGGGCTCCATGAAGAAGACAAATTGGGTGGGTGGGGGAGCAATGCAGGATCTTCAAGGATGGAAAGATTCTCTTGTTCCACCGACCCCCGCAGAACAATGTGGAGTCCAAGGCCAGTGGGTGGGGACAGAGGGACTCAGAGGGGCAGATTTAAGTTTCAGGTCAAGAACACTTAACAATGAGAGCTTGCCCAGTCTGGAGGGAGTGGCTTTTTCCCACACCTGAAGTCCAGAAGCACAGGTTACCCCAGAGGGTCACTAGGTTGTCGAGACACAGATGTAGACACAGAGGAACATGAGACACAGTCACAAACACAGATACAGACACAGACACACACACACAGACACAGACACAGACACACACACAGACACACAGACACACAGATACAGACACAGACACACACACACAGACACAGACACACAGACACAGACACAGGCATAGACACAGACACAGGCACAGATAGACATAGTCATAGACATAAACATGGATTTAATAGCTCACATTTGTACAGCACTTTGAGCAATGCATTTTCCACATTTCTGACCTTTCCTGGCTTCCTTTAAATCCCGCCTTGCCCAGGAAGCCTTCCCCAGCCTTTCTTCATTCCAGCATCTTCTCTCTCTGAATTATTTCCTCTCCACACATTTTTTACCATACTCATTTCCACATAGCATTTCATTGCCGCCCCCACTAGACTGGGAGATCCTAGAGAGCAGGCAGTCTTGTGCCTCTTTTTACTGTATTCACACTGTGTCTGTGATAGTGTTGGTTCTTACTAAATGCTTATTGACTGACCAACAAACGTTGTCTCATTTGATTCTCACAACCCTGAAAGGTAAGTAATATATTTATCCTCATTTTACAGATCAACAAATGGAGGCAGAGAAAGGGTCGGTGATTTTCCTCAGGTTCCACAGCCAGTATACCTAAACCAGCTCTGTATTTGAACCCAGGTCTTCCAGATTCCAAGTCCATCATTGTCTGCCTTGGGCCACCCATGTTTAAGTCTCTCTCTCCAGTCATGCATCACCAGTTCCCTAATAAACATCTCAAACTGAGTGTCTAGCCGAAACCTTAAGCCCAACATAGCCAGAACGGAACCTGTTTTTGTTCCCACCTCAAACCTCCCTCTTCCAGTCTTCCTGATGACTGCTGAGGGCACCACCATCTCCCCTATCATCCTCATATCCTCGATCCCTCTTGCCTTGTAGAACTCATCTGTTGCCAGTTTCTGCCTTTACAGTTTCCCTCGCCCCCATGTCCCACTCTAATCACCCAGCAGCCTCCCCAGGCCAGCCTCATCACGCCTCCCTTGGGCTTTGGTCATAGCCCAATGTAATTCAGTCAGCTCTAGTGGTTCCCTAACTCTTATCTGGCATGCAGAGCCTTTCCAAGTGGCTCCCACCTGCCTTTCCAGCCTCATTCTTCTTTCCTGAGGTCCCACCCACCACACTAGTCAGTCTGGTCTTCTTGTGCCTCCCACAAGATTGGATCTCTTCTCTCCAGGCCTTTGTACTGGACATCATCTGTGCCTGGAAGGTGTTCCTCCTTCCTGACCCCTGCCTCATAGAGCCCAGGTCCCTGCTGAGGCCACATCCTGTTCCCACTGTGCCACCACACACAGCTGCCAACATCTCCCTCCATCTAGTACCAAGGAGTCAACTGCTTCTAAATGGATTCAGTGATTGGAATGGAGGAAGACCAGGGAGTGGAGAGCGCAGGGTCCAGGGCAGTGGGAAGTCAGGGAAGATGAGCCAAAGGGCTGGGCAGTGGGGTCAGATGCCCCTACTTAGGCTGAGGGGCCCAGGTTTAGCCTGGAAGATATTAGAGTTGAGGAGGGATGTGAGCCAAGCCCTCTGGCAATGACCTGGGAGGCTGCTTGTGGCTGGTGCAGATGGAGGGAGTGGTGAGGGTCTGGCTGAGGCTGTTGCAGGAGGAACCAGAGGGAATACAGGGGAGACTTCCTAGGCAGCTTCAGCCTTGGTGACCTGCTCTTCCCCAGCATCCCCCAACCTATCTCACACATATGGCAAATCCCTCATGGACCTTCTCTTGGTCCGGGAAGGCTGGCTGTTTACTTTGGAGTCCTGCTTCTGGTGGGAGGTGGTCACAAACTCACAGTGGGACCAGGTCTCCTACACCATGCTAGCGCCAGGGGCACCCGCAGCCAGGACACCTTCAGGTCCTCCCTAAGGACATAGCCAGCATGTTGGGAAACAACACAAACCAGTCCTTTGGACTCCTTTCAAATTCTTTCTGAAAACCATTCAGGACCCAAAGAGCTGCCAGCCTTGGGAGGGAATGCTGGTGGCGTGGGGGTGAGGGAGGATCAGAGGGAGCTGCTTGATTGCTGGGCCACAGAAACCCCCAAGTCTTGCTAATCCCCAAGCTTTGGCTGAGCTGAAATAATCTGAGATGTCTTCAGAGAGAAGCCCAGGAGGCCTCAGGGGCAGCTCAGAGTGGGCCACCATCTTCCTCCTGAGCTATCCCGATTACTGTCAAGGAGCCCCATCCTCCCAGTCACCTTGGCCCCAACCTTGGCATCTTCCTCAACTCCTCCCTTTTCCTCAGCCCAGACCCATTGGTCTCAGGCTCTCCCCACTCTCAAATTACCAAAGGGAGAGTCCAAAAGCAAAGGCCTGACAAGCTCACTCCCTTGCTCACAAAGCTTCTGTGGCTTCCTTTGAAATAAAACACAACCCCCCCCAACTTGATATGGAAATGAATAGTTACCATTTATATAGTGATTTAAGTTTAGAAAATGCTTCACAAGTATTATTTCATTTTATCCTCACCTCAACCCTGATGGGGTGGCCATGGTGCTGTTATCACCCCCATTTTATCTTGAGGAAACTGAGGCTGAGAGGGGTCAAGGGCCTTGCCTAGGCTCACACAGCAAGGAAATTTCCAGCTCCAGACCCAGTGCTCTATCCATTGCACCATCTAGCTCCCTCACAGTCCACATCTCCGTCTCTCTTCTCTCAGTCTCTCTCTTATCTTCCCATCTCTGTCTCTCTCCTCCCCTTCCTTCCCCTTCTGAGTTCCATGGGCTTACTTAGCACCCCTGGACCCGGCCGGCTGGCCCCGACTGCCCCCCTGAATTCCAGTCCCTGTTGGTGTCCAGCCGCTTGCTGGATCCTCCACCTGACTGCCACAAACACACCCCCAGCCCAGTCCATCCACAAGGGAACTTATTAGTGGAGAGCTCAAGCTCACTCTAGCAGCCTTGAGAGCTTCCCAGGATGTCTCCAGTCCTTCCCTGATGCTATCCCTGGCCCAGGAGGTTGCTGTCTTCTTCCTTTCTCTTCGTAGAATTCATGGTGGCCCATCCCCAGTAGTGAGGGCACCTCCCATGGGACCATCAGTGAAGGGCCATCCCAAGATGGACTAGTTTGAAGTGCCATTGTGGGCTCCTGTGGCAGAGAACTTGGGCATCGCCATATTGACATGAGGATGGTCATCAAGGTAGTCTCTTTAAGTGATTTAGTCGACCCTCTGGCTCTTCCCTTGGCTCTCCAGAACTCTCTAGGACCACCATGGATTGCGCCAAGGGCTTTTTGGGTCTCTGGGTTGGAAGGCAGTCATTAATCCGCTTCAGAGGAGAAAGAAGCAGGCTTTGGACAGGGGGATGGGGACTTGAGGAGGAGGAAGGGGGGAACTGTTGAGGTCTTGAAGATAAGGCAATGATAAAATAGGAAAGGGAAGTGGGAGGGTTTCCTGGGTGACGACTGGAAGAACTTGGCCAGGGAAAGTCCTTTTTCAATTAGCTGCCAATGAGTACTTGGGGAAGGTTTCTCTAAAGAGCTTCTGTGGAGTCTAGGTGCCCCATCAACACCTCAGGGAAGCTCGCTGAGGACATCCCATGGGGGGAGGGGCAGCCAGTGGTCCCTCTAGCTCTCTCCCCTCCCCAGGCTGCCCTTACCCTCTCTGAATAGCTGAAGAGGGATGGGAAGCTCGAGAAGGCAGAAGTGTACACCCACACACATTTTCCCAGCAAAACGTTTATTTCTATAACCCATGGGCATATGCCAATCATCTGTGCAAACCCCGAGCATCGCTCTGACCCCCACACCTCCCACTGCACTACTTTGCAGCTGGCTATTGACATCACATGCAGGGAACACAATTGCAGGTGGGAAAGAATGGTAGCTTTTGCATAGGAAACAGGAAACTCCATTTCTTGATTTTCTGTGCAGATGGGCTGATGCTGGCCCACTGGGACATCCCACTGAGCCCCCTGCCCCCAGGGCCCGCAGGGGCCCCTCCTCCTGGGGGTAACTTTCTTTCTACAGAAGGGAAACAAGAGTTGGGGGTCCCTGCTCCCCATCTCCCCCCAACCTTAAGCAGGGATTCCAGAGTCCTCAATGGTCAGTGGCCAAAGGCTCTCTGGCCCTTTGCTGCTCTCTTCGTGAACCTTGTTCTGACCAATGCTCAGACTCCTGGAACTGATGGGAAGAAGACGATTCCTGGAGAAGATTGCAGGTGGAGTTTGGGGCTTCAAGAAAGGAATTCAGATCCAAGAATCCAGGACATAAAGCAGCATGCCTAGTCATAGGATGCCCATGTTGATTTTAACCTGCCCTGCCCATGTTCCTTGTGTGTAGGTTCTGAATATCTGAGCTGGAAAAAAGCCTTTGAGGTCATCTGGTGCAAACCATGGGACAGCTAGAGGGTGCTGCAGGGGACAGAGCACCAGGCCTGGAGTCAGGAAGCTCTGAGGTCAGATCTAGCTGTGTGATCCTGCACAAGTCACTTCACCCTGCCTGCCTCAGTTTCCTCATCTGTAAAATGAGGACTATGGAGAAGGAAATGGCAAACTACTCTAGTATCTTTACCCAAAACCCCCCTAAAATGGGTTATTACAACTGAACAACCAAATAACAATAGTGCAAACTATCTATTCCTGAGCAGGAATCCTCTGGACCCCATCTTTGACCCATGGTCCTCCAGTCTTACAGACCTCCCAGGGACGGAGATCTTACTACCACAGACTATCAGTAAGCTTTTCTTTTTCCTCTAACTGAAATCCACCTTCTGAAAATCCCCCCTTGGCTGGGGTCCTGCAGAAGAAGGAACACCCCTCCTCCACAGGACGGCCCCTCAAATGCTTGAGAAGGGAGATCGTTCTTTCCCTCTCATCCAGAACAAACATGCCCCAATCCTTGTATGGACCAGACTGGAGTCCACTCCTTACCCAATTTACCAAAGTCTCTGCTGATCTCTGGTGCCCATACCCATCCACTGCCGCATCACACTGCTACCAGCTGCCACGCTCCGTGACAACAGCTGCCTCCCCTTTCTTCATTTGGGTCACTGACTTTTTGGACCAAATGCAGCATTTTTCATTTATCCCAGTTAAACTTCATATCACTGTGCAAATTCAGGGATTCCGCTGTTCTTACACTATGAACTACACAGATGGCCAAGAAATGGGATTCAAGTGAGATCAGATGAGTTGGTTCCGATCTCCCTTCTGATCTCAGCTGGGAGCAGAGAGCATCAGGAATTAGGGTTTGCTCAGTACAGGACTCCTCCCCTGAACCTCTTCTCAGAAGAGCTGCCCATTGGGGGTGACTGTGAAGAGCAGGGGACAGCTCACTGGATCCAGGGCCCAGGCAGGAGTCCAGGCATGGGCCAGGATAAAACCAGGATCACACAGACAACCATCTACCCCAGATGCTGCCCAGGGGCTCCTAGCAGTTGGTCAGAGGCACCAGAGACTTAGGGCCAAATTCTCAAGATATATGTCAAGGTGGGGCTTCCTTTGGTTAAGGAGGAGGACACCTGCCCATAATCCAAATGGGAAAACCCTCCTCTTGGGGGGAATCTGTAGCAGTGGAGTCCATGAGCTGCCAGACCCCCCCCAATACTGGAGCTTGGTCCAGGTAAACATTCACCCTCCCTCCCACCTTCAGGGTGGGGGACAGAGGAGGGAGGGTTTAGAACATTCCATTTCCTTCATTGCTCAGCCCTCAAGGGCTCCCATTTGATAGGCCTCAGTTTCCTCATTTGTCACCTAAGGGGTTGGCCTAGCATTCTAGCCTTCTATTCCTCCCATTCTTTGGGCTCTGGTCTCCAGTTCTTTGTGGTTGGACTCTGGACTTCCTCTCCTGCGCCCATCACCCCACTGAAGATGCAGCACCTCACCCCTGGCCCTGACCTCACCATTTTAGCAGACATGATGCCCTCCTTGGTCTCTATCCTTCCCAGACCCCAGTACCCAAGTCCTCAACAGGAGGAGACCCTGGCCTAGTGGCCTAATGGCAGGGAAGAGAGAGGGAAGGTCTGAAGCCGTCTGGAAGACAGAGCTCAGCCCTGGGTCCTGCCACTCCACTGAGTAGAGAGAGTCCCAAATCAATCAGCCACTGAGCCAGGCTGATGGGAAGCCCCCCCCCCCCGCTCTCCTGGTGAGGCTGCCATCTACTTCCCTCCTCAGCCCCCTCCCTCAAATTCTCTCTTGCTCCTCCTCCAATGCCAGTGATTATAGACTTCGGCAGGGAGGGAGAGACAGGGGCAGGTCTGAAGTTCCATCAAGTCTTCTGAGTCTTCTTTGTGGGGGTAGGGTGGGACAACAAAGATAAGCTGATTTGGTTGTGGGGGGTCAGAGCTAGTGACCTAGGCTGGACAGTCAGCAGGCCCAAGGGAAGCCGGACCCCTCCCCAAACTGTTATCCCTAAGGTTCCCTCCCCTACAGCCGCCTCTGCTCACCCTCCAGTCAAAGAGGACCCTGAGCCCTGAGAGTTTCAACCAATAAACACCAAAAAAAAGACCATAAAAACAGCAAGGAGGGGAGGGCATAGGGGGGCTCCCCCCCCCCCGGCCCCATGGGTAAGCTGTAAAGTTGTCTATACAAAGGCAGGGCCTCCCATGCCCCACCCTCCCCCTGGACCATGGATGGGGTGTCCAGTATGAATAAGTTCAGTCTCATTGGCAGAAAGGTGTGGGGGCTGGGAGTCCTCTCCATTCTTCTGTCTCTCTCCCAGTTTGGGGAGAATCCAATGCCAGGAATCCCTCTGAGGGCCTGCCCATTCCCTCCTGTCCCCCCACCCCAGTCTGAGCCAGGGCAGAGGAGAGTCGGGTCTATCCCGAGGATCTTCAGGGGCAATGATCAGAAATGAGTGAGCCAGCTTCCAGGACCCCCCCCCACACACACACACACAGGTCCCAGACCTGGTTTGCACCTTGGACAGTCACCTCCTCTGGCCACTGGGGGGTGTCAAGTTCATGGGATAGAGCTTAGATGGACATCAGACAAACCAAACGGCTGCAGAAGCTTCTCTAGCCACAGCCCACAATGGGCTCCAGGGCCCTCCGTGGGCTCCAGGCCTCTCCGTGGACTCTGAGCCCCCCTGTCCCTTCATCCTGCTTCCTGAGGCTCCATCTCTGACAGAGATCCTGGATTCGGGCGGCTTGCAGAGCCCCCAGGGAAACAGAGTGCCAGTGGTGAATGTGGGCCATCGTCTCCAGAAGGTCCCTGAGAATGGAGGCTGGTGTGACAGCTGACTAGGTTCTCAAGTGAACAAGCCACCCTTTGGGTGTCCATCCGGCCCTGTCCACTGGGCAATCCTAAGCTGCTCTGCATAGTTGCCCCCACAGGTCCACACTGGGCCCCCTTTTCCAACACCAGGGCTGAGCTGGACATGGGCTGGAGAAGCTTGAACCCTGTCCAGCTGTTGGACTGAGGCTGGGGATTTCAATAGACTGGCCAAACCCAGAGCAAACAGCCACAGGGTCCACCTGGCAGGTAGGGGTGAAGGGGAATGATGCCAGGCCTAGGTCCAAATTCTATTGGCTTTCATACAGCCCCCAGCAACAGTCTGACTATCTTCCTTTGGCCTAGGTTGACCCGTAACCAGGGCCTGGTCAGGGCCTGGAGAAGAGACAGCTGGGGACTGGGGGCACCTCTGGAAGAGCCAGGTCTGGGAGCGTTGTTCTATCCCTTGCCCCGGGGAGGAGCTTCCAGCAAGGAGCCCGTGGGGCAGCTGGGCCAAACCCCAGGAGCAGACAAGGGCTGGACAGGAGCAGAGCAAAGGGGAAAGGCAATGAGGCCCAGGAGAGAGGCTGTGCTGCTCTGGGATGGGGGGCCTGAGGATGGCCCAGCTTCTCTTACTGGCTGTGGGGGTTCCTTGGTAGGAGGGAAGCAATGGGGGAGGGGGCTGAGACCCTGCAGCCTGCCTTTGCTCCTTCCTCCCTGACCAGTCACCTCCCTGGGCCTCAGTTTCCTCAGCTGTAAAAAGAGGACTTGGACAGCTGGCCTCTGAGCACCCCGTCCCCACCAGCTCTAGACAAAGTAAGAACCTTCCTGGGCTTACAAGGAAATGCTTGGGTGGGCACCGTAGATGGAGAGGTGGGGGGCAGATGGGACGGCTCTGCCTCAGGCACAGGGCCAGGCAAGGGCAGAGGCAGCCCAGCAAAGCTTCAGGCTCCCAGGGGAGGAGCAGTCTCGCACCCGGGCCTCTGGGGGGCAGGGGGAGAGACAGAGACAGACAGAGACAGAGAGAATGAAAGAGGAGAAGGGGGGAAGAGCCAGACAGACGAGCATGGCAGAGGCAGAGCCCTGAGGAGGGCAGGAGCTGCAGACAAATGGGAACAGGAACCCCAACAAAACAGAGGGGCAGGAATCCAGAGTCCAGATGGGGCTTGGGACGTTCGCTGGCCTGGGCAGTGGCAGAGCCGGCCCTGGGCTTCAGGCAGAGTGAGGGGGGGACCCATCCCTCATTTCTTGGCCTTTTCTTCTAAAAAAAGAAAAGAAAATCACAGTTAAAGTAGGCAGCTGACCTCGGGCTGTGCACCGGAGCTCGACTGAGCATCACCTTCAGCGAGGCACTCTTATTCTTTCCAGTTTACAGATGGGGAAACTGAGGATGACAGCTAATGGGTCCACCAAGGTAGGATTTGAACTTTGATTTTTCTGATGCCAAGCCTAGCCTTCTCTCTGCCTCTCTGTCTGTCTGTCTCTCTTGTCTCTCTTTCTCTCTCTCTCTCTCTGTCTGTCTTACACACACACACACACACACACACCCTCCACCCTCTGAAGTTGGGCCTCCACCTCTCCTTTAAGAGATCTTTCCTTGAATCTTCCACATTTTATTTGAGACCTTTACAAACCTGGTGCAGGGAAGGGTCTCCTACCAAGCCTTACCCAGGGAGCCTGCTGCCCGGAGGGGCACCTCCCATTCACACCCAAGGTAATGGCCAATAACTGGTCTGGTTCTTCTGCTCCCTGACCACGCATCTCCCCTCCTAACTCTCCCTGCCCCTGTGATCATTCCTCCTCTGACTGAAGCCGCCCAAAGCTGGAGACCTTCCCTACCTCCAAGGGGACCATTCCACTTGGGAAGAGCTTAGGGTCTTAGGAGACTCTCCCTTACATTCAGCCTCAAACTCTCTTTCTGAGAGTTGGTCATGGGTCGGTCCAAGAGCTCCCTGTGCAGCCCCATTTCTCTTGGGTTCTTCCCTAAAGGCTAAGAATGTGCTCTATTGTCCCTCCCCAAATCTTCTCTCCATCAGGATGAACAGCCCCAGGACCTGCTGGGTACAGTACTGGGGTCTCCGTGTCCTGACTTTCCCCCCCACTCAGAATCTAGAACTGAAGAAAGCAGCCTGGGTGGCCCAAGTTTGCCTTTTAGGGGACGCCTTCTCCAGGCCCTAAGGGGGCTTGGGAGTTCTAGGCACCATCTCTGCCCCTGTGGCCCTTCATGGGCCACCTGGTGGTCATGGCCCTTTCTCCCAAAGCCCCTGGACCTCCCTCTCTCCACAGTGTTTCCAAGACTCATGACTGGGTCTCTGGACCCCTTCCTGGGGTCCGGAGGCCCTCTCCACTAGGTGGGGCTGGAGGCATCCATGACCTGCCCCTCTCCTCCACGAGGTGGCTTCTGTCCTTCCCCTCCTCTCCTTAAGAGCCTTCACTCACCCCCTACTCTATGGCTCCCCATCTGACCACCCACCCTAACAGAATGGGGGCCCTTCCACCTAGTTCCCCTCCCTCCCTCTTCTGACCCAGGCAGGTGAGTTCCCCAGGGGCCCCCTGAGAAACAGGCAGGAGGGAACCTGGGAATGGCCCAGCTGAGGCTGGGGGACATTAGTCCCTTCTCTGCTTGTCTTTCCTCCTCCTCCTCTAAATCATCGGAGAGAGTCTGGTCCAGTCACCGGCTCCCAGAGAAACTGCCCTCCAAGGGCAGCCCCATGACAGCCTTGGGAACAGCCCACTATCTTGTCTCTCACTTCCACTGAGTCCCCGCCTTGCAAGGTTTCCCATTAATCCATGGGTGATTCCCAAGAGAGGCCTTGGTCTGGGGTGGCCAGATGGGGCCCAAACGCACCCCAAAGCTAGGCCTGGCAGAGCAGAACAGGGCTGGGCAGGGAGGAGATCCTCCCCCTGGTCCTGCTCTGCACCTGCTGGAGCCTGGGCTCCCAGGACTAGTTCACTGTCCCAGGGTCCATCCTGTTCTCTGGCCAGGAGACGTCCCTCATCCTAGAGGCTGCTGTCACCAAGTCCCCCCCAGCCTCCATAGTAGCCTGGAAGCACGTGTGTGCACGCACACATACACACACACACACACACACACACACACACACAGGCCTCTGTACAGTCCTCAGAGCTTGGGGGAGGGAGGGTTGGCCCCAGGTTAGTCCTGGCTCTCCTAAGGTGCCCAGGGGCCACCTGTCCACCAGGGCCCTGGGCTCTTCTCTCCAAGCCTTGGCTGACTTGTTTGGAACTTATAGAGAAGGATCCTCTGGGGTCACTCAGGGAGGCCAGAGAAGAAAGTCGGGCAGGGGGTTTGGATTATTTGTAAGTCAGTATTTTTTTTAGCTTGGCCCAGGAATACGCCAGCAGGGTCCGTAAAGGGCAGTTATTTTCGTCCTCTGGAATGATGCACCAGCTCTGTGGCCGGCCCCCAGGGCCCATTCTCTGACCTCAGGGACATTCCTGGACTGGATCCCAGGCTGGGTCTGGGACATGGGGCTAGGGAAGCACTGTGAACTCCAAGATTGGGTACTACTGCTCCCGGAGGAGGCACCCCCTTTCCAAGACTGGCCCAAAGGCCTCTGCCCACTCAGATACAGGGGCCCGACATGGGGCATATGGGAATGAAAGAGTACAACAAGGGAAAGCTAGAGCAGGGGCCAACCGGGCTTGGTCGGGCGTCCTGGGGAGGTCCTGGGGAGGCTGACCGCTCCATGTCCTGAGGATTCCTGGTGAGAGATGGGGGAAGGGGCACTCAGAGAGGAGCTGGAAGAGGAGGAGGGATCCCCAGAGCACAAGCGCAGACGTGGGGGGCAGGGGAAAGCAGAGAGCAGTCTACCATGATACATCAGGGCCCCAGGACTCTGCCCACCAGTAACCAGGCCCCTAGATCAGCCCCAGCAGGGAGCAGGGACAGGGATGAGGGAGGCCTGCTGGGCCTCAACCACTGTAAGAGGCAGGGACAGACGTCCCCCAGAGAAGTCAGAATGATCTGTTCTGGCTGCTCTGGCCCAGACTCCCAGAGTCGGTGCCCTCTGGGGCCGGAGCCCAGCCTGGGGTCTCTCCCTGAAGCTGGCCCAAGGACATTCACTACAGCCTCAAGCTTATCCTCCAACTCCCTGAAGTGAAGGAAGAGCAAGGAGCAGGATGGTCCTATTCTAGGGAAGACCCCAGCCTGGGCCTTGACTTCCAGATGTCAGCCTCCTGCCCAGTGCCCCCACTACCTCCCCAGAGGCCCTACCGTGGCCCAGGTCAGTGACTGCCCTCCCAAGCCCCTGAACCAGGTGCCCGCAGGAGGGAGGGTCAGGGGCCAAGGAAGGGCTGTTTCTCCTGACCATAAGGCAAGGGCTGACTCCCAGTCAGCTTCTGCATCCATGGGTTACACTGAGTCCCTTGCAGGCTGGCTTCTATCTGCCCCAGGCCCACAGTGAGAGCAATGCTCCCCATCACAGTTATGCCACCGTGGCAAGGAAGCCTCCTCTTAGTACCTGAGAGCCTCAGATGGTTGGGGCTTCACAGGCTCACCTGGGTCCATTAGCCATCTCACCCAGTCCTCCGTCTCTTCCTGCGCCACCCCCAGAAACCTTGGAGGCCAGAGGCCAGCCCTGGCCGGCAGCTCTCTCTCGCTCTGGTGTCTGCACCTCACCCCTCCATTGCCAGCTAGGGTCAGGGATGGGCCTCCTTCCTGGTGAATCTGGTTTCCCGGCCTCTCTAGGTCCTGGATAGAGGTGACTTTAACCTTCCCTTTATTTTTATCCTCATAGTGAAAAAGAAATAGTGAGAAAACTCATTTCCCAGCACTCAGCACCTTGGGCATGTTGTCACCCTGGGTTCCTCAGAGAGGTGGAGACGGGGGCAGGGAAGGGGGGTGGGGAAGAACAGGGCCCTGCTGCCCCGTCTCAGAGCTCTGCCTTGGCAGCCAGATGTGGCTCTAGGAGGCAGAGGCCCTGGCTCTTAAGGCTGCCTGCTCATTCTTATCTCCTGGGGGGGGGGAGCAGGCAAGCACTTCCCCAGCTCTGGGCTGAGGATTGCCAGCTCCACGGCATCTTAACCCCCTCTCAGCTCTGTTTCTCTGTTCCCTCTTCAGATGTGATCTGAAGTTCAGTGGAGGGAGAGGGAGTCAGGGGGTCCTCCCTAGGTCAGAAGTCACCTTGCCCACTTCTCCTGTGGCTATTAGTCAAACAGACAGTCAAGGAGGTGTTTAGCCAGAGCAGACTTGGGCAGCTGGTGACCGGGTGCTGAGGCTTAGTCCAAAGAGCTGCTGGGAAATGAAGCCCATCAGTCCCTGCTCTTGTTCTGCTTGTGGGACCCCTGAGAGGGGTGAAGGCTGGGCAGAGAAAGACTGAGGCCTGAGGGCAGAAAAACTCCCTCCCACAGAGAGTTGTCCAAATACAATCTGCCTCCAAGCCTGGCAAGGTGATGAGCTGCCTGTCATGAGGAGTCTCCAAGAAACTGGACCAACACTTGGTGGATCTTTTATCCAGAGCATGCATGTGAGATCGGGGTTGGATCAGATCTCCACACAGGCCCTGGCTTTCAAAGTCTGAGGTCCTGTGACCCAGCCAAACCTTCCCCAAATACCCCTCTCCCTGCATGAGGCCAAGGCTGGAGATGGGCAGGGTTAGGTGGGGAGAGTGCCGGTCCAGGGTCTTTCTTTACATTCTGCCATCCTTCCCCTTCCCCTCTGAGCGACCAAGGTCTAGCTAAGTGGGGTTCCTAGGTAAGATCTCCAGTGCGTGTCATCCGAGCATTCCTGAATTTGGGGTCACTCCCATAGAGGTCCAGTTCAGGTCCAGAGAGCCCCTCCTCCTACCCCCACTCATTCCTGCAGCAAGTGGCAGTGGGCACCAAAGTCTGGAGATCTGGGGGTGGATCCCCAGGAGCCCCCAAGGACCTGGCGGCCAGGGCCAGAGGCTGGAGGGGCAAAGACTCAGCATGAGCAGAGCAAGCAAGGGAGCAGGCAGCACGTGGGGGCCCCAGTAGTGAGTGGCACCTGGCAAGGAGCAAGTAGCCCTGGGCCACCCCCCCCCCCCCCATGCTGCCTCAGAAGCTCCCTCAGGACTCACCATCCAGGTGGTTTCGGGAGAGGTACTTGAGGCCTTCATCCAGTAAAATGACGGGCAGGGAGATCTTCAGCACCACCCCCCACTGCTGCGCACTTAGGGGGGTCACCTGAAAGATGAGCTAGAGAACAGAAATGGGGGGTTACTACATTCACTGAGCCTGGCATTTGAGGCCCCCAGTCTGGTCTCAGCTTCCCTGAACATGCCCCCCCACTCCAGCCTGGCCTCCAGCCGTCACCAGACCCCAGCTCACTCAGTCCCCCCCAGGCCTTCCTTCACATGGTTACCTCCTCTGGGGTCCTTCCTCACACTCTGCTCCACTCAGCTACAGATCTGAGCCCACGGAGCTGGAGCCTCTCCCTTCTGCCCACCCTGGTGGGGCTCACTCTACCATCTGAGAGCACACAGGCTCCCATGGTTCTCAAGGGGCTCTTTCCTCCCACCACTCCCCTTCCTTTCTCTTGGGGATGTGGCATGTGCCCCCATCCCATAGAATGAGGTCCCCCAGGGTCAGAGTCCTGAAGCTCGACTTCTATTACCCATCCAGAGGCAGATGCTTGAAGGCCACTTATCTCCTGTCAGCCCGGGGCCCAGGACAAGGCCCAGCAAACAGGAGGTGCTTAATAAAGGCTGATCAGTGGATGGACCCAGAGGGGATTCTTATGCAGATTTGGATTGTGCCTGATGCCGGCTCAACCTCCCTGCCAACTCCAAAATTCTCTGAAGCTTTTCTCCCTTAGAAAAGAGAACCGAGGGAGCAGCTAGGTGGCAAACCAGCCCTGAAGTTAGAAGGACCTGAGTTCAAATTCGACCTCAGACACTGGATAATTACCTAGCCGTTTGACCTTGGGCAAGTCACTTATCCCCATTGTCTTGCAACCCCCCCCCCCAAAAAAAAGAACTGAGAGGGAAATCTTCAAGGAGAGTTAATGGCCATGGACTCCAAGTCAGTTAGGATGAGTTTTTGGCTCATTTGTTTGGACAAAGTACTGCCAGAGTCGGGGTCACAAGATGGTGGTCCTGGGCAGATTATTTTGCTTCCCATGCCTAGGAGATGTTTTAAGACTAGAAGCCAAAGGGAGGGTGGCAGAGAGAGTCCCCATGCCCATGAAATCATGGGACCAGTCTCTCTCCCTGGCCCTGGTGAGAAGTGGTAGGGAAGGGGCCACAGACTCTAGGCCAACCTCTGGCTTGTTGGAGAGGCTGGTCAGCCCAGCATGCCAGGCTCCAGGTTCCTTGGGCTAAGAAGCCCAGGCAGAACTTACTGTCCAGTAAAGCATGGGCTGGCTCCAGACAGACCAGATGAGCCAGTCAGCCTCCAGCCCCTCCCTAAGCCAGCCAGCCTCCCACCATCCGGGAGCTTCCATCTCATCTCATCAACTGCCTCCATTGCATACTGGCTCCTCTTCACATCTCCAACTCTCCATGTCCAAACAATCCCGGAGGTCCTGCTCCTCAAGCCCTCTTCTTTTCCTGCCTCCCCATTATCTATTGAAGGGAGCCCCAGACTCCCTCTCACTCACTGCTCAGAGCTGAGCAGCAGCAGATCTTGATGGTTTTATGTCCAGTCTCCTCCCTCCAGTCTGGATCCCCCCTTCACACAGCAGGTCCCCACCACTTCTCACTTAGCTTATGCTACTGGCCACCTTACTGTAGGGCTCTCCCCAGGGCCTTTCCAGCCTCAACACTGGCACCAGAGGGAAGCAGGTCTCCTCATATCACCCCCCATCCAATCCAGTCTACTGGCTCCTTACTGAGAATAAACTAGAGATGCCCATATTGAGCTTTGAAAATGCTGCTCCACCTAGCCCCAACCTCCCATGCCAGCCCCAGT
Organism: Macrotis lagotis; assembly: GCF_037893015.1. Lineage (NCBI taxonomy): Eukaryota > Metazoa > Chordata > Mammalia > Peramelemorphia > Peramelidae > Macrotis > Macrotis lagotis. Next base: position 1,859,763 of record NC_133663.1, on the reverse strand, counting down.
AGGCACTTCTCTCTCCCTTTCAATCTGCAGTCCAGTCAAAGGAGCCTCTTCTCTGTTCCTCAAACATGACCCTCCATCTCCCATCACCAAGTCTTTGCACTGGCTGGTGGTCCCCATGTCTAGAAGGCAATCCTTCCTAACCTCCATCTCAGAGTTCTGATACCACCTTGTGGGCAAAGCTTTCCCTAATCCCTCCCATGGGCAGTGTGCCCTCACCACTACCTCGCCATTTTGGGGGTCCATGCCTTTATACTGCACATACTCCTGTGTGGACCTGTCGTTCTCTCATCAGTCAGCCAACAAGCATCAGTGAAGAGCTATATGCCAGATTCAGAGGTAGCCAGATGGTTAGAGCACAGGGCCAAGAGCCAGGAAGCCCTGAGTTCAAATTTGACCTGACACTTGCAGGCTGAGCAGGTTCCCTAGCCTCCCTTTGCCTTAATCTTCCAGAGAAGGAAATGGCCAGTGGTTCCCGGATCTTTGCCAAGAAAAGCCCAGAGACGGTGTTGGCTGTTACAAGTCCCTGGAGTCACAAAGTTAGATGTGACTGAACAAGAACCACAAAGCGCCCACTCCTGGGCTGAGGTTGGAGGTTAGAATAAGCTTGGGCCTGGGAGTCCTGCCCAGAGGTTTGTGGGGCTGCTCTGGGTCCCCAGGGCTTGGTCTGGTCTGACTCACTGGCAGGCTCCAAGGCTCTGTCCCTGACCCTGTGCTGCTCAGCCCCAAGTCCCAGCAGGGGGCAACGGCGGTCCCTGGCCCCGGGAAGGGTGGCTGTGGCCCGATTCCTAAGCGTGGCTCAGGAAGGGTTGAGCTTCATAACGGGATTTCCCAGTGATGACCCGGAACACTTTCAGCACCCTGGCCAGGGGCATTGAAACCTCACTCAGCACTATGGCAAGGGACAGCTCCAAGGTCACTGCTGCCCTGCCTTGGTGGGGAGGATCGGGAGGAAGGGGCAGTTAAGGGAATGGGGTTATGGCCAGGGGTGACCACTCTGGTGGCGCTCAGGTCAAGGAGAGTCTGCAGATCTGGAGGAGGTCATGGCTCCACAACTCCTGACCATGTTTTTGACTTGGGGGGGAGTGGGGCGGAAGGAGGTCTCAGCCCACCCAGAGCCCATAATGGTGAGGACTTCTGAGGGCAGTGCCACCAGTGCTGATGATGCTAATATGGTGCCTGACGGTGTCCCACCCAACCTGGGAATGGTTTAAGAGTCCCAAACTCTGCATTAGTGGTTGCCAAGTGATCTGTTTTCATTTGTCACTCAAGACCTTCCGGAGCCTAAGCTTGCCTTACCTCTCTGACTCCTGGACTCCTTCCCAACACACTGCTCTCCTCTTGTCAGATCATTCTCCAAACATCCCCTGATTATCCCCTGAAGCATTCACTCTTCAAGCCCTTGCTTTCAAATGACTTTCCCCTCCATCCCTTTGCCCAATCCTTCAAGCTCCCTTCCCATCGAAGACCCTCCCAGACTCTGGGGCTCAGTGACATCTATAAAATGGAGGGTTTGAATTTGGGGTTGCTCAGATCCAAAATCCTTAGGCCCAAGTGGAGCCCCCATCACCCCTCCCTGTGCTGGACATCAGCCTTGTCCTTCCTGCTGGGACTGCTCCCACTTCAAAGACCCCCCCTTTCCCCTTTCTTCCATAGCAGAGCGCTATGCTCCAGGGCCAGTCCTGGCCAGCAGGGGCCCAGGGTGAGGCTGGATGACTCTCATGAAAAACGCCCTCCTCCTTGTCCCTACAGCCCCTTGGGGGAGGCATTGGCAAGGGGGGAAGATCACCTACAGGCATTGGCTTTACATAGAGGACCAGGAAGTGCAGGGCCATGGACATCATGATGGCCCCGAGCAGCCAGAGGTTCAGCCAGGGTGGCATCCGCAGCAGAGACTGGTTTTCAGATACACTAAAAAGTACAACAAAACCAAACACCTGAGTTGGAGATCCTCTGAGGTCCAGTCAGAGCAGAGAATTCTGATGACGTGGGCCCTGGGACAGCCCAGCAGAGGGAGGGGGCAGCCTCAGGTCCAGCCCCCCACCCCCCACATACACTGACACTGTGATCTTCTCCTGAGCTTGTGGTTCAGGAAACCCCCAGGTTTTTGCAGACCTGTGTGGCCACACCTTCCTCATCTTATACTCAGAAGATTTTTTGAACCCGACTAATAACTGACACCCTCCTATTAATTCTCCTTTGGGATCATTTCACACACACACACACACACACACACACACACACACACACGGCCCAGCCATATGAAGTCCTGTCTCTGGCCCTGGTTCTATGGGCAGTTTGTGCAGGGGTCCTCAGAGGTAGGTCCCTGCCAACCTCACTTCAGCCCTGAGATCACAGATGTCTTCAAAGGGACAAGGAGGCCCAGGGTGGGTTAAAGGTAAGTATCAGAGGGGCACACTTGAAAATCTCTGACTGGCTGGGGTTAGGGAAAGGCTCAGATCAGTCTGGATAAAATAAGGATGTACATGGAGTTGTGGGAGGGAACCTCAGTTTCCCCTCCTGTAAAGAGAGGAACTGGGGGGGAGGAACAACTTGGCTCCATCACACCAGAGATCCATTCAATCCCTGCCATCTCTAAGTGCATGGGCAGGCCCTTACAGACCAGCTCATCTAACAGCCTCATTTTACAGATAAAGAAACTGAGATCCTGAGAGGGGCTCCCAAGTCAGGTTTTCCCCCTTCTACCACCCTGGCCTGTACAGAGTGGGGACATTCAGGGCTTAAAAGTCAATCCTCCCTCACCCTGAGGAAGCCCCAAGTCACATCCAGAGCTTCCTCTCCCCACCCTCTCATAGACTTCTTACACACCCTGAGGAGGCCAACTGGGGAGAATCACCTCACAGTGGGAGGAACTGAGGCCCAGTGAAGTTAAATGGATGCCCAAGATCACACAGGGACTCAGACCATATCAGGTTTAAATCCGGAGTGTCCTGGCTGCTCCCACTGGTCCCAGCTCAACGACTGGGGCTTAGGTTGGGAGGGGCCACCCTCCTCAGGCCTCCTGCTGTTCTCTCCCATGCCTAGCACCATCTCATACCTGTTGAGTGCATTGCACATCTCAATGGTCACCAGCACGGAAAGGGCCATCGTGGTTGGGTAACGAGACTCAAAGACCTCACAGTCGACGCCGTCAAAGAGCAAGCTGCCCTCTGTGCACCTCATGAAGTTCCTCTGGAAGGAGGTGGGTGATTTGGGAGGGGGAGAAAGACAAGGATTTTGGTCAGGGGTGGGGGGCTGGAAGAGGGGCCTGGCCTGTGAGAGGGATTCTTCAGGGGCAGGGGTGTTGCCATTCCAGCCCCCCCAAAGTTCCTGCTTTCTAGGGCTCCCTGGGACAGGGTCTCCCCTGCTCAGCCAGACCCCAGGAAGGGCTGAGGCTAGCCCAAAGCCTTGGAACTTGGGGGCTAGCCCATGCTTGCCTCTACCTAGGTAGTCAGAAAGTCCTTCCTCTACTCTAACTGAAGTCCTCCTTGTTGCTGTTCCCAGAGTGCTGGACCAAGCTGGCCCTCATGCCCCTTGCTCACTCACCAGCTGGTGGAAGGTGATTTGAGGTCCTTCTGCATCATACAGAAACCACCATGTGGCTGCCCCTACAGTGGCCAGGCCCACATACACTGTCAGAGGAGGAAGCAAAGGGGGCAGTGGCTTAGGGTGGCAGCCCCCAATCAATGCCAGGGCTGGGCCTCTGCTCCAGAGCCATTGTTCTAGAGGCTTCCCAGAACTGGAATGTGGAGGGGGGATTCCTAGGTCTCAGGGAGCTGCATGACTGGGGATGGGGTAGAGAACAGATTTCTTCCCCCAGCCGCCCCCCCCCAGGTCTGCATGGAAAGGCTGGGCTGTGGCAAAACATCTCAATCTATGGGGGGCCCTACAAGGGATTCTGTAACTGAGCTTGAAGCTGACTCACTATATACCAACCCCAGTGGTTTCCTCCAGGGATCAGTGTACCACCAAGGCTGGAACCCAGGAGATGGCTGGGAGGTCTCCATCTCTAGGGCCCTAGGGCCCACCCCAGGGCTCCCTCTCAGTCAGCTCAAGCTGATCCTACCACCTTGGGGCTATTGAGATAAAGGCTGCTGAGCTGGCACAGCTGCCCAGGCCTGGGAGCACCCAGAGGAGGTGAACTGAGAGAAGCTAGAGGCAGGGAGACCTAGGAGCAGGGTCTGAATCATCAATGGCTGCAGCTTTCCCTATGAGGAGCACACTTGGAAGAACCTACAGGGTTCTGTCTCCAATGGAAGCTTCCTGATCCCAGTGGATGTCTTAAATAGGGACTCCCTGCTTCCAGGAGCTATCCCTACTGGGGCTCTCCAACCTTTTCAAAGGGGGCTCCCTGACCCCAGCAGCTGTCTCCAATGGGGGACTCCCTCCCCTCCTGCACACCCTATCCTAATCAATCCTGCCCTCAATATTTCCTGGTCCCCCCCACATGCCTCTGCTCTGGATCTTCACTCTCCATACTAGGAGCCATCTCCCACCTTCTCTTCTCTATCCTTCCCAGTCCCAGGTGGCCCAGAGTAGGACCTACACCCCAGGCCTTCTCCTTAGTGTTTGCTGTCCCATTCCCTAGTAGAATGAAAGGTTCCAAACGGCAGGCCTGGTGCTTAGCTGTGAAGCCCTGGACCCAACCTTTCCCTCACCTCCAATGGCTAGATAGCGGAAGAACAGCCAACCGCTAATGAGGGGTTCCTGGGGATTCCGGGGTAACTTCTCCATGATATCCAGGTCAGGGGGGTTGAAGCCAAGGGCCGTGGCTGGCAGCCCATCGGTCACCAGATTCACCCAGAGCAGTTGAACGGGAATCAGTGCCTCCGGAAGGCCCAAGATGGCTGTCAGGAAGATGCTGTAAACCAAGCTTTGACTCACCCATGGGCCTGGCCTCTGCCCCATTCCTGCTGGGCATCCCCTTCCTTGGTCCATATGCTGGCCTTGGGTCTCCCCCCCCCCCCACCCAGGGACTGGTCCAGGCTGGGCAGGGCAGGGCAGGACAGGGCAGTTTCTCAAAGTCCTATCTCCTATCAGGGACTCATAGACTGATCATGAAGGCTATCTAGTCCAATCCATTTTACAGATGAAGAAACTGAGGGCCAGTGAGAATGGACCAGAACTGGAATCTGAGTTAATTCCTGAGGAAGGAAGGGGAGCTGTCCCCAGACCATAGGAGCCTCTCTGCTGACCCTTCTCCAAGTGCCTTCTGAGGAAGGGACTGGTTTATTTTCTCACCTCAGGAGATGCTTTTTCTGAAGGGGGGGCCTTATTAAAGGAGTAGCTTCTCTGACCGCCCCCCACCAAGCAGACCGGGAGTGAGAGGCAGAGTGAGGGTCTGACCCCGTGTTTATCTGGCCCCAGAGCTTGGCTCTTCCCACTGAACCAGGAGACTTTCCAATGATTCATCTCCCAGCTCAAAAAGATGTCCACTAGACATGGGGGTAAGGGGAGACGGACACAACCCACTTGGGTGGAGGGATCGTCCCTGGAAAGTCCCAGCTCCTTTAAATAGCCACGTTTGTGACCCTGGGAAATGTGGTGGCCTGGGGACCCTTTGGGGAGGGAGGTTGAGATATGGGTGGCCTTCTACGGACTCCTAGGGGCCAGGGGTCCAAAAAGAGCCTTACCTCATGCACCTAAGCCCAACCCAGCACCCACTGGCCCTGGGGTCCGGGTCTGGAGGGACCTCCCCCCTAGATCCCAGGGCCAGCTTGGACAGTCTAGGTTCTGGGTTCTAGCAGCCCACCTCCAGCCTAGCTCTGCTGTTCCATACTGGGAGGCCCCCGGAATTTGGATGGCCCTGGCCATTTCTAGGCTCCCACAGTCTCCGGTGGCTAACCTCAGGCCCAGTCACAAACACCCACGGGCTGTGAATTAAAAGCCCCTCCTCCAGCAGAAGCCTTGGGACAGGGCTGGGCAGGGCTGGGCAGGATGGAGCCTGGGCTGCAGACCCCTCACTCCCCCGGAGCACTTCCATCTCACACACACAAGGGCTCTGGTCTGCCATGAGTGCTGATCGCGATCCCTTCGGGCCGCCTCTTCCTCCCCTCCCCTCTGGGGTGGTCCATCAGTCCCTCACGGTTGGCGTTCCGAGGGGTTTTGGCCGCCAGCCGGGGCCAGCCGGCTGCCTCCCTTCTTCCTCCCCGCCGCCCCGGCCTCAGTTTCCCCGCCTGCCCTTTCCGGCCCGAGGGCCGGGGCTGGGGGCGACCCTTACCACACGACCTCGCCCACGTTGGAGGAGATGAGGTAGCGGATGAACTGCTTCATGTTGCTGTAGATGGCGCGGCCCTCCTCCACGGCCGCCACGATGCTGGCGAAGTTGTCGTCCGCCAGCACCATCTCGGCCGCCGACTTGGCCACGGCCGTGCCCGAGCCCATGGCGATGCCGATCTCCGCCTTCTTCAGCGCGGGGGCATCGTTCACGCCGTCTCCGGTCTGGGGGGCAGGGCAGAGGCTGAGCCCCCGTGCGCCCCCCGGCCCGCCCCAGCCTCCCCGGCCCGCGCCCTCACCATGGCCGTGACCTCCCGGAAGGACTGCAGGTGCTCCACGATCTTGGACTTGTGAGCCGGCTCCACGCGCGCGAAGCAGCGGGCCGTGCGGCAGGCGTGGCGCTGCTCCGCGGGGCTCAGCTCGTCGAACTCGCGGCCCGTGTAGGCTCGGCCCGACACGTCCTCCGCCTCCGAGAAGATGCCGATGCGCCGGCAGATGGCCACGGCCGTGCCCTTGTTGTCCCCCGTGATCATGACCACCCGGATGCCGGCCTGCCGGCACATGGCGATGGACGACGACACCTCCTTCCGCGGGGGATCCAGCATGCCCACGCAGCCCACGAAGGTCAGGTCCGCCTGGAGACGAGCCGGAGCCTCTGGGCATCCCTGCCCCCCACCTCTCCCCTGCGCCCCCCACTCTTCCCCTGTGTCCTCCCCACCCCTCCTCTGCCCCCACCCGCCTCCTTTGTGCCCCCCACTCCTCTGCACCCTCCCCGCCTCAGGCTCAGCTCTCCCCCGGCCCTGGCTGGGTCCAAGGCTCGGCATGGGTCTTCCTTCTCCTCAACCAGAGCAGACCCTCCCTGGCCACCACCCCTGGGTGCTCTGAGCAGGGGGCCGGGACTGCAGCCCCCAAGAGGCCTAGTCCCCAGCCTGTCACAGCTGGGGCCCCTCCAAGGGGCAACGGGGTAGGTGAGGGGCCCAGGAGGGCCAGATGCTCACCTCATAGTGGATGAACTCGGTAGCGTCGTCCAAGCGCATGTCCTCCATCTTGCGGGGGGCATCTCGGGTGGCCAGGGCCAGGCAGCGAAGCGTGTCGATGCCCGTCCCCCAGTCCCGGATACGAGCCAGGATCTTCTCCTTGGCGGCAGGGCCGAGGGGAAAGGTCCGGGTGCCAGCACGCAGGTATCGGCAACGTTCAATCACGCTCTCCGGGGCTCCCTGGGGAGTGGGGAGGGATGGGGGGGGGGGGGGCTCAGCAGGGCCAGGCGCTTCTTCCAAAGTCCCTCCACAATCATCTCCTCAGTATCTGTTGGAGACCTCCTGTGACCGAGAGCTCACTACCTCCGGAGGCAGGCCACTGGCTCTTGGGGAGCTTTCAGGTGAGAAAAGTCTTCCCCATAATCAAGCTACAATTGGCCTCCACAATTGCCACCCCACCCCATGACTCTTAGTCCCAGACCTGCAAGTTGGGCCTGGACAGTCTTCGCCCAAATTCTTGGAAAGATGGGTATTACATGGGAGGTTTCTGCCTGACGTGATGCCAGGGTACCCCCTGCCCCTTTGTCCCTCTTTAATGGTGGCTGCCCAGGACTGAAACAGCTGGGCCCAACAAGCTGGGCCTTCCCTGGCCACCCTCTCCCTTTCAGGTCCACCTGAATGGCACCTCCTAGTCTCTGCCCACAGTCCCTACTCAGAGGGGACTAGTTCCTGTGGGTCAGACCCAGTCTGGCAAGGTCTCACAGAGACCTTGGAAGGGAGAAGGAGATGGGGCAGGCAGCATTTCCCCCATTGTAAAGATGGGAAAACAGAAGCTCAGAGGAGAGCAGGATCTGGCCAGAGGCACAAGCCAGGAATTTGGGAGGCCTCAGGCAGCCAAGTCAAGGTCCTCCCTTGCCCCCTCCCCGAGCCATGGAGGTAGCTCATGCAGATTCTGGTCCCAGGTCTTCCCTTGGGGATGGCACCTCTGGGTCCACCTCCCCGCCCACCTGCCCCATTCCCACAGGGAGAAGGGAACCTTCACAAACAGCTTGCTGCCAGAGGTGGGCTGGCTTGGACCCAGGGGTGTGCAGTACACGGACATGGACTTGCGATCCCGGGAGAATTCCAAGGTGCACTCCTTCTTCATCAACTGTTTAATGACCTAGAAGGGAGGAGATGCGAATGGTGAGGATGGGCAGCCCACAGGGAGGGGTCAGATGGGGGGAGATGGGTATGGTGAGGATAGGCAGCCCGCAGGGAAGGATCAGACAGGATATGGATGCAGTGAGGATGGGCAGCCTGCAGGGAGGGGTCAGGCAGGACACAGGTTGGGACATCTTCCTTGTGCACACCTGAGGGTGGGCCCTACTGATATGGAGCGATCTTTCAGGAGGCGATAGGAGGGACAGGGTGGCCTTCCTGGGGAGGCCTTGGAGGTTCTTCAGGAAATGCTGGGCCCAGCCTCCTTGCGGCCCTGTGGGCAATTGCTCCCTCCTCATTCCCTCACCGCATTGCAAGCTCCGGCTCGCTCCACTTTGGACAGCTGGCTCACATCTGTGTCGAAGACGTTCATCTTCTCCACCAGGCAGGTGAGGGCTGTTTCGGTGGCTTCTCCAACCTTCTCGTAGACCTTCTTGGACTGACCCCAAGGCAGACAGACACTCAAGGTCAGGGTGGGCATGGGAAGGATACAGGCCAAGAGTCATCTACCCTCATGCCCCCTCCTAGCCTGCCTTCCTCAGCCCAGAGCAGGCTTGGCAGGGGACAGGTACCTCTGACAGGGCTCCTGGTGCTGGCTTTGGGGGCCATGAAAAATGTACCACAAACACTTCTCGGGGCAGCCTTGGGGGCAGCTCTTGGAGGCCTGGGGACAGAAGCCACCCAGAACTTTCTCATGACTGGGCAGAATTAGTTGTACTGAAGAAAACAGACTAGCTTCCCCTTCTGCAGACACTCAGAGCTAGGAGGGGCCTTGGGCCTCAAAGCCAGCATGGACCTGGCCGAGAATATTGTCAGGGGAGCCATCAGGCCTCAGGGTAAGTCCCAGAGTGGGACAGGAGGCCCCCTACATGTATCGCCCCATCATGGGCACAGGCCTTTCCCTGTCCCTAAGAACTTCTCAAAGTTGGGGGTCCTGGTTGCCCTTGGTCCTGCTCTTATGAGGGAGCAAGTGGCCTTGGCCACCTCTAACAGCTGGAATTCTGGAGGGGATTGATTATGAGAGGCCCAGTAGGAGCCTCTGATACCCTCAGTCTGGCTCACCCACTCACCTCATTGTAGTCCAGGGAGGAGTCGTTGCAGAGAGCACAGATCGTGGCCAGCTCGACCAGTCCATCATACTGGCTGCTACGAATGGGTTCCCCATCCTTCAGCCTACAAGAACCCAGAACAAAAACGCTGGGAGGGGCCCCTGCAGGACCCCAGTCCAGGGGATGAGACGGCCTGACCCTCTCCAGAAAGCTCACTTTCAGTGGAGCCTCCCCCACCCAAGAGTCTTCTCAAATGGGATCACAAACCACCTACCGGGGCCCCCCAGGATCCCAGTGTGGGAGTCCGAGCAGCCAAGTCTGGCAATCCCTGATGACTGTCCCTTCTCCAAGGGCCTGATCAGTAGGAACAAGAGGGTCGTCTCCCTTTCTCATCATTTCACCCACTGCCCTCTCCCAAGCTCCCAACTGCTGCATCACTGACCACTTTCTCTGCTGCCTTGGACACCGCTGCTCTCTCTTCCTCGGCACTGTCTTCTCTCCCACCCTCCATCCTGGCTCTCCTCCCTCTCCAGCACTTTCTCTGTCTCCTGTGCTCTGATCTCCCCCCACATCCCAACCTCTGCCTCTGAGTTCCTCTCTAGCTGTCCTGGTCTGCTCTTCGTCCCCTCCACTGCTTCGCTGGCTGATCTCTCTCCTGAGGTCCCAAATCTCCTTTTGCTGCCCCAGTCTCTGCCGACCTCTAATCTCACACCTCCAATGCCATCGTCTACATCTTGAGACAGAAGCCCTGGAAAGAACTCCGACTCAGCCTGTCTAAAACAATTCATTCTCTTTCTCCAAACTGCCCCCTCACCTCCCCACTGCTATCAAAGATACCGCCACCCTCTCAGTCCCCCGGACTCACAATCTTATCCTCTCTTAACCCCCAGATCCAGTCTGGTGCCAAATCCTGTTGATTGCATCCTTTTAACGTCTCTCGACCTGCCCCCTCCTCTCCTCTGATGCTGCTCCCCACCCTGGTGCAGCCCCTCGTCATCTCCCAACCGGACTATGGCAATCATTGCTGGGGGGTGGGGATGGGGAATGTCCACTTGCCTCCAGCCTCCCCCGACTCCAGCCCCTTCTCCCCTTCAGCCACAAAACTTCAGGTCTGGCCATGTCATCCCACTACTCAGTCTCCCAGATCAAAGTCAAAGTGCTGTTTGTCGTTCGGCTAGATAACCCAGCCCTTGCCTCCCACCTTCCTAGTCTCCCTTCAACTGACACTCCACCACTACCCTCCCTATATAGTTTTGCAAGTCGAGACCCTGGCCTCTATCATTCAAGACCCTCCAGCTACAGCAGGTTCATATGTACAAGTAGCTACCTGACAGTGTGGCCCACCATGTCAATGATCCAGCCAAGCTCCCGGCAAAGTGTCTTGCTAAGAGAAGCCCCTTCCTGAGCCCTTGCTCATCTGGGGTTAGCTGAATTGTCCTAAGCCCAAGGTGGCCCCCAATGGGTAAACTCACCCATATTACACACAAAAGTCCAGCCCTGCCACCCAGTGGCCCCATCATGCCACCTGCCGACTGGCAGGATCAATCTTGAACATGTGGCAGTGCTCCCAGCAGAGGGCAGTGTGGCCCCATAGAGTCCTGGTCTCACAACCCTGTAGAGCTGGTCAGGGCCCTGGTGTGACCCATCCCTGAACAAGGATTTTTTCCATTTGATTGATTCTTGTCTTTCTTATCAAAGAAGACTAAACTGACACCACTATGGTCGAGGAGATAGAAGCTGGGGATGCTCTACCACAGGCCGGGGCACAAATCGTCCGTGTGAACATCTGGAGTGCTTTTTCTAGACCTATGTATGTCACATTTCCTGTGAGCTGCTTCAATTCCGCCTTGCTCAGAGAGCACACGCCATGCTGGGCGAGCCAGTGTCTCCCATGCTGCACAATCAATTCTACTGTTCTTAAGAGAGCCTTCAGGGTAACCTGGTGTCATTTCTCCTGACCTCCTTGTGAGAACTTGCCCACTGGCTGAGATCAGCCAGTGAAAATACTCTTCTGGGTAAGTGTACATTTGCCCTTCAACAACGTGGCCAGCTCATCATAGTTGCTCTCTCTGAGGTAATGTTTGAATGCTTCCATACAACAGACCTTCAGATTATCAAATAAAGCCTCAGGCCTTTCCGCTTCAGTCCTCTTCTCCAAGATAACCCTTTCCAGTTCCTTCAACCAGCCCTCAAGACTTAGCCTCCAGCTCCATCATCATTCTGGCTGCCTTCCACCGGACATGCCAGCTCATCAGTGTGCTCCTTAAATTGTCCTGCCCACACCTGAGCCCAGCACCCCAGATGTGGCCTGACCAGGGCTTCCCCAAGTTCTCCCCTCTGCTCCCTCACTTCCCTAACTTCTTTCATCTCCTCTTACTTCCTCTCACTTCCATCACACTTCCTCTGATCTCCCTCACACCTCTTCTCACCTCCCTCCTATCTCCTCACACCTGCTCTAACACCCCAAATTCTCAAAAAGCATCCCTCAAGGTTTCAGCAGCTCTCTTGACTGTCACAGTACACTGTTAATTTACCCTAGACTTGTGGTTCACTAACCCCATCATATCTTTTTCAGACAAATTGCTATGTAATCAATTTGAACTTGGAAAGTCAAATGGATTTTTTGAGCCTAAGTGTAAATGGTATCCTTTTTGTTAAATTTCATCTGAAGCAGAACAGCTAGGTGGTGCAGTGTATGGAGCACCCTGCCCTGGAGTCAGGAGGTCCTGAGTTCAAATCCAACCTCACACACAATAATTACCCAGCTGTGCGACCTTGGGCAAGCCACTTAACCCCTTAGGAAAAAACAATTTTGAGTTAAGTGATTCGGCCCAAAGTTGTAGTCGGTGATGATCTTTCTGGATTCTGACTCTTCCGCCATTCTAATTATTGTCCTTAGCTCTGGATCACGCACAGACTTGATAAGCGTTTGCCTCTGCTTCTTCCACATCATCGATAAACGTGCTAACCAGTGTAGATCTGCGAGGCATTCCACTGCAGACCCCTTCTGAATTGGTATTAAACCATAAGTAACTACACATTGTATTGACCATTTGAGGGCTTGTGGGTATATCTAACAGTTCTCTCATCTCACCCCCTCTCTCCACCTTGTCCACAAGAAGGGCATGAGGTGGTTTTTCAACTGCTTTGCTAAAATCCAGATAACCAACCACTACAGCAATACCCTCATCTTGGTGATTTAGTGACTCCGACAAAAAGGACGGTAAGATCAGTCTGGGGTGTCCTCCAAAGGAAGTACCTTCTCCAAGGTCACCCCTGCCAAGGGGTGCCAGTGATAAACACCAACCTAGCCTGATCCAGAGCAGACACGTGAAGCTCATGTGCAAGTGCCCACGATTCACAGAGCCTCAAAATGTCAGCATTCATTCCCTTTGTCTTTGAGAGTCAGAAGAGGAAAGACCTGGAGCAGCCTCATGGGAGCAAGAGTCCCCATGTCCCAGCCACCATCAGTCAACACAGGGATGCAAGTGGGATGTTTCTCACCAGTTCCTGCCTGTACCCTCCCTTGCCTTGCTTGTAACCCCCTCACTGCCCATCTGCCACACCAGCCCTGTCCTGAGGCCTAGAGCAGTTGCTTTGAGGGTGAGTCATGGTTCTGGCCAAGGCTAAGCACTCTGGTGCAGACCCACTCACTGGAAAAAGGAGGGGACACCCCTGGAAGCTTCAGGCACATAGCACATCATGGAGTCTGGGAGTGATTCCTCTGAGAATCCACTCAGGCAACACAATAAAGGATGGGGAGAGCCATCCCACAGACCCCCAGGACGCAGGTCCCCTCCCCTTCAATCCTCTGCCCTCCAGCCGTACTCACACGTGACCTTCAGGTGCATAGGTAGAACCCGTGATGCTGAATTCATGGAGACTGCAGTCATCTCCCTCTGCCTGGTCGATGATGAACATCTAAAGTGAAGACAGAGGCATATTGCTGAGCGGTGGCCCCCATGGCAGTGAGATCTCCCCAGGCATGGCGAGTGTTTCTGAGGCTGATGTTCAGAAGGAGAGGGGGCAGCCTCCAGCAGTGCATCCAGCTCAAGGCCTGGCAAATAGGAGGTGCTTAATAAATGTTTAGTGATTGAGCAAAGGAGGTACTTAATAAATATTCTGTGACTGGTCAAAAGAGGTGTTTAGTGCCTTGTCCAGTGAGTAGCCAAAGGAAGCACTTAATGAATACTCAGTGACTGGTCAAATGAGGTGCTTAATGAATGCTTAGTAGCTGATCGACTGAGCTAGAGGCTGCCAACCCAGCCCACCTGCATTCTAGCTCACTTTGGCTCCTTACTCGGGCCAAAATGCCCTTCAAAGACATCTTTTGGTCAGGCAACAGTAAGTGCCAGTTACTGAAGAAAAGCTCCAAGAGCGCCCTGCTCTGATGGGAAGCTCCAGAAGGGCCAGCCGCGGGCTCCCCAAACATTTGAATGTCCCCCAAATTTAACACAATCACTCATCATTGTTGGCTGCATTGCCTCCAGCTCTTGTCTTCAGTCTGCAGTCTTATCCTAGCCTTAGCAGAAGCATCACTGGACCATTTCATGGATCCCAGAACTCTGGACTAAGTATCAGAAGAGCAGAGCTCGAACAGGCCTTTGCAGGACATGGACCACAAGCCACCTTACATGCTACCTGGAGAGCGAATGTCCTGCTCAGCTCCCTCCCTGGACAAATGGAGAAGTGGAGGCCGAGCAGCTACCCTCTGGCAGGGCCAGGATTTCAACCCTAACACTCTAACACCAAACTGCCACACCTTCCAGCGAAATCCCCAGAGGCAGAGGAAAGTGCTGAGAGTTACCCCCTTGGTAAGAGATCCCAGTGACAGAGGACTATGCCCATCTGCTTGCAGCCTCTATGTCCTCACTATGGCCAGGGCTATGCCAGCCTCCTAATCAACCAGCTTCCCAAACACCATTTCTGATGTGACCCATCCTATCTGTCCTGAGACATAGAGTCTAGGGAAGGCATCTAAGGAGCCTTGCCCATGTTCCTGTGCATTGTGCCTGTGTCTGCATTCTCCCTCCCTGGCATCCTGCAGACCAAGATTCCATTTGCTAGCACTGCAAGGGCTGAGGTCAGCTTCCTGCCCAGGTGAGTCTGGAATGCCAAGGTCTCCCTCCATAACCAACCTTAAGGTTCCATCTCACACCATCAGATTGGCAAAAGAGGAAAATGACACAACGGAGGACTTGTGGTGCTGCCCAAGGGGCTAGAAGTGACCTGGCACAACCCTGCAAGTTCCATGACTGAGTCTATGCCACTGCTAGACCTAGAGTCCTAAGATGTTGAAAAGGTTTGGTACAAAAATGTTGTAGAGAGAAGAAGGTTTCTTGTAGTGTACTTCATGATAGCCTTGGACTAGACTACATGGGGTGTCTTTCTATAGGGGAATGGCTAACAGTGGCATCCCAGGTCAAGAGGTGAATGTGATTGGGAGCCTGGGCCCAGAGGAGCAGGTGGGGGCAGAGATAGAGGCTTGACTGAAGCAGGGAGGATCACAGGACTGTGGTGTCTCCTGGCCCGTCCCCCTCTATCCAGAGACTGGCAGTAGCTGTTCAGCTGAAGGAATCTTGAGGGGCATTTAGATGTACCCTCCATCAGTGTAAAAGCCCATCGGGGGTGGCTAGGTGGTGCAGTGGATAAAGCACCGACCCTGGAATCAAGAGTACCTGGGTTCAAATCTGGTCTCAGACACTTGATAATTACCTAGCTGTGTGGCCTTGGGCAAGCCACTTAACCCCATTTGCCTTGCAAAAACCTAAAAAAAAAAGCCCATCGGACCTTATTCCCTAGGGAAAGACTGTAACTCAGCTATGGGGAAGTCGTCGTTCCCCCCCCCCCCCCCCCCCGCCCCGAGATCCTGCAAGAGGGAACAGTCCTGGGAAGGTGAGAGACACTCCTCAGCCAGGGAGATATTGGCTCGGGATCCCTCCCACATTAAGCACAGCCTGGTGGTGGGGCATGGGAGAAGACTCCTGCTCCTCCCAGTCATCTGGAGACCAGATGAAGAGAGAGATAGGTTTTCTTCATCAGCCAATCCACCAACAAGCATTAATTAAGGCACTGACCATGAACTGGGACCTATGTGGGGATACACTTTAAGAGTGATTTCAGTCTTGAGATGTCCCTGGCAGGGCAAGGCTCCCTAGAACACAACCATTCATGAACCCTCAACACCTCAGGGGACACTGGTCAGTAACTGGGAACTGGTGGTGAGCAAACTGCCCTGTCTTGTTCTGCCCTATCCAGGCTGGATTTCAGACACCAGGCCCCAAATTCAAGGCCATTGGGGAGGCCTCCCAGGACTAAGGTTGCCCTGACACAGCCTCTGGGAGTCTAGAATGGGCATCCAGGTAGTGTTTCAGGGGAGCCTGGTTAAAATTGTGTCTAATTATTTTATTTCACCATTAACCCACTTACTGTTTCCTAGATTGCTTTCCAGTTTGCCTGAAGCCTTACAGTTTTTACTCATGTTACTGTCACTAATTTCTAATTTTATCCCATTGTGGAATCTGTGAGCACAGGATGCACGATTCTTGCCTTTTTGATTTGCTGAGGGCTTTTTTTATGACAAAATATGTGATCTATTTTGGGGAGAATTCTGGGTGTACTTGGAGACTATGGAATCTCTATTTTTTCCCCATTCTGTTATCCCCATATGTCTAATTTTTCCAGCTTATTCAATAAACATCTCAGATCTGGGATTTCTGTGTTAATCTTCTTGCTACATTTATCATATTCTGATAATGGGGTGTTGGAATCCTCTACCATTTGTATATACATATATGTTTATTTTAGCTATTTCTCCTACATTGCTGTTGACTGATATTTTACCAATTTAACTGCCAAATTGTTCAATGCATGTGAATATTATAAATGGCTAGATGTTGATTTTCTGTTCCTTTTACCATAATGTCCTTGTCATCTTCTGACTTGAATTCAACCCAATCTAATGTCATTTCATCTTTTTTTAAACTTGGATCTAAACCAAAGCACTTACACTTTGTTCTGTTCTAAACCAAGCTTCCTGAGAAAGCAAGTTTGTTGAGAAATTTGAGCAGTTTCTCCTTATTACATTTCTGGATAATTAGCATCTTGGTCCTTTCAAAGTTTCAATAATTCTTTTCTTTGTCATTATTGTTTAGACGTCAGATCATCACGTGTCTGGAAAATCTTGACCTTTGGACATCTCCAGGCTGGGGTTTTGCAGGCTTTTTTCCTCTTGGGGATACTGCCTATCATTGAGCATACTGGGAAATGTTTCCTTCTAGTTCATTCTCTAGCTATGATGTTTCTGGGCTGACGCTGGTTGCTCACTCTTCCATATGCATCCTAAGGCCATCCTGGGCCCTCTCTGGAATTCTGCACCAGGGACTTCACTCCCTCGCAGTCCCTGAATGGGGGGTGGGGGGTGGAGGAGAGGGTCATAGCAGGCTAGAGGAGGTGGAAGTATTGAGGAAAAGTTGCCCTGGAGAAAGGCTTCCATTCATCTGACCAGAGGGGGATGATGGGAGGGATGACCAATGTCAGATCATCAGTATGCTCCACTAGTATCCATGCAATGTTGAGATGGCAGGAACGCCTCGGCATTGTGGGGATGAGGACCCCATGTAGGGGACACCCTCAGAGAAGGAGAGGGGAGATGCTGCAATCTGCACCAGGGCAGGGACAATGCACAGTTTGGACTCCTAAGAATCTTCCTACACTTTTTAGAAGTTGTTCCTTTGCTTCCTACCTTGTTTTCTTCAGGTAGATTTAGAATTTCCCTTTAAAATGGTTGAGACT
The DNA here is from genome assembly GCF_037893015.1 of Macrotis lagotis. Taxonomy (NCBI): domain Eukaryota; kingdom Metazoa; phylum Chordata; class Mammalia; order Peramelemorphia; family Peramelidae; genus Macrotis; species Macrotis lagotis. Next base: position 1,842,530 of record NC_133663.1, on the reverse strand, counting down.
TGTGACGTCCCTGGCATAGGAATCTCCTGATGAGGAAAGTTCCTCCACCTTTGCAGGTCACCACATGCTCTGACACAAAGCCCCAGTGAGGTGGCTGGACCCCAAGAGGTGAGATGACGCGACCAGGGTCACACGGCTACCAGGCTGGGGCAGAGGCAGAACTGTGGTCCAAGGTATCCTGGCTCCCAGAGTCTGGCCTTCTTCCCACCATACCACAAGGTCTCTCTTGGAAATGCGTCTTCTCTGGTTAATTGTCTTTCTTGGCATTCCTTGCATTGCTCCTGGAGCTGGCCCAGCTGGCACACACCTAGCAGACTTCTGTCCCCAAATGATCTCATCACGTCACGCAGCGTGCTGCTTCTCTTGGGGGGTAAGCTTCTGGGTTGGCCTTTCCCTCCACTTGTCTCTGGGCATAGGGAAGGGCAGCACTTGCCACAGGAGTAGTCCATAGCACTCCCCTCTACACACAGGCAGTGCAGAGTACTGGAGAGAGAGAGCAGTCCTGGGTGCGAGTCCTCACTGCAAGACCCACATTCCAGACAACTCTCTGATATGAGACCTAGCGGAGATGGACCCACCTGCATTTCCTCACCTGAATGTTCAATGAGATCCCACATCCAAGTCCACCTTTCCCCTTCCCACAGGCAGAGAAAATGCATGTTGCCCAAACTGGATAGTCCAGAAACCCTCTCTCCCCTGCAAGCACCAGGTGTATCCTCATCTCTACCTCCTGGAATTCAGAGTCCCTCAAGACTCCACCAAATGGCCACCTCTTTCAGAAAACCTTCCCTGATTCTCTTGGCTGCCAGCTGTCTCCCCAGACTCAATTTGCCAAGTAAATATGAATTCAGTTCATGGAATATCCCCCCAGGGGAATTTCAGTATCCTGAGTACAGGGACCATTTTTCATTTAGTCTCTGAATTCCCTGCCCCCTCATAAGTGTTGCCTGGGACATAGCAGGCACTTAATCAGTGTTGGCTGGATTGGACCTTCCTTCCACCACCTAATGTTCTCATTGAGGAGAGGGCATAGTGAGAGAGGGCTGAAGCCTCCCTCCAGCGATTCTTTTGCTCCTGAGGGCTGGGGTCAAGGCCACTTAGCAGACATTGCCCCTGCCTCCTCCATGTCTTTTCTTGTGACCCTTGGGTCTCAGGACAGTGATCTATCAGGCCCTGGTCTGTTCTCCTGCCCTACCCCACTCCGTGCCTGGCCTGTCTTCCCAGGAGTCAGTGCTCCCTTTGCGGTGGTCTGTGAGACCAGTGGAAAGATAAAAAAAGGAAGCCACCATCACCCCAGACTCACTGTGAGACCTCAGCTAAGGGCTTCAGTCTCCTCGTCTGTCAAGTGGACATCATCACAGAACCTACAAGGTAGCAGGTGCTGCATTAGGCACTTGACAAATTGGATTGCTTTTGGTTCTCACAACATTGCTGGGTCATAGACATTTTACAGATGAAGAAATAGAGGCAGTGATATGACCTTGGGCCTTAAATTCTATCCATTGCACCACCAGCTGCCCCAATATCTTCCTCAAGATGAAGGTCCGACAAGACAGTGAACGTGAATCTGCTCTGAAGAGGTGTGGGGCCTGCCTTCCTCACAATCAGCCCAACTGGTTCTGAGGATTCACCAGCCTCCTCCCACAGTCAGGCAGACCCCAAGCATGGCCCCTACATGGGGTCCTTGGCCTCTGGGGCTGGAGCTGGTGCTGGCCAGTGGCAGTATCTAACTTCCTGCCTCCTTAGGGCTGATCTATGCTCTGTGGCCCCCTCAACTTCACAGGTCTGGGAATGTCTTCTTCTCGGCTGTGGCTCTGGAAGGACTGGCTATCGGGACAGTAGGGAACTGAGCTGTGTATTCCTCCTAGGACAGTCAGGGCAGAACTGAGATTCAGAGGAGAGAGGGAAGATGGGAGGAACAGATTCTGTCCCTCTGGGGACCACTGCCTGAGGGGCTCAGCTCTGTAGAAGCTAAGCATGAAGGAATTAGGGGGTCTGGGATCCAAACCCACACCAGGGGAAGGACCCCAGATGGAGCCCCAACTCTGAGTGGAAAAGAGATACTGTCATCCCCAAATTTCAGGGTAAAGTTAGGGGGCAAGAGCTGCTTTGTTGGCCAGTTGTGTGACCTTGAATTTCTTACCCCCTGAGTCTTTTTCCTTATGTTTAAAATTAAAGGGTTGAGTCAATCAGTTTAAAATGCATGGATTGTAGGCCTTCACTATCCTAACTGCTTTCCTCCCGATGGCACACCTTGAGAAGGGCAGATAGAGCCTCTGGGCTTGGATTCAGGAAGGTATGGAATAAACCCCATTTACAGGGCGACCACCCCCCCAATCACCAAATTATGTGTGTCCTTTGACTCTGTGATACCACTTGGGGTCTGTGCCTCCAAAAGATGCAAGAAAGAGAAAGGGCTCAGAGCTAAGAGAACACTGATGGTGGTGACAGACTGGAAACTCTTCCTCCCTTCTCTATTATGGTCCAGGGCACCCGCATAACCGCCAGGCTCAGGCCCTAGGAGTCCTGGACTCCACAGTCTCTTCCACCTTCCAGATCCAAGATGGTGCCGAGGTCTGTGGTTTCACCTAGGGCAAGCACACTGCTCCGGCCCTCTGCAGCACCTCTTCGATCTGCCCCTCCTCTCCACAGACACTGCCCCATCCTGGGGCAGATCCCTATCAACCTACACTGGGACTCTGGCGATAGCCTTGGAAGGCCTGCCAGCCGCTAGTCTTTCTCCTCTCCTGTTCAACCACCAAAGTGATCTTCCAAAATTCCATGTCACCCCGTCCTCAATAAACTCCAGGGGCTCCCCATTGCCTCCGGGAGCAATACGAAACCTTCTGTTTCAAATTCTTTTCATAGCAGAGCCCCCTCCTGCCCTTCCAGTCTTCTTACATCTGACTCCAGGAAACACTCTCTTTGATCCAGGGACATTTGACCTCCTAGCTATTCCACCAACAGACATTCCATTTCTTGGCTCTCTCTGATTATCCCCATGCCTAGAACTTCCTATGCTACTAAGTTCCCTGGCTTTCCTTTAAGTCCTATCTTCTACGAGAAGCCTTCTGCAGCCCCTCTTCATTCCAGGCCCTTCTCTCTTGGTTCATTATATTTTATTTATGGTGTAGAAAGCCTATTTGCAATTATTTGCATATTGTCTCCCCTCTTAGATTGAGTTCCGGAAGGACAAGGACTATCTTTTTTTTTTTTTGTATCTCCTTCACTGAACACAGTGACTGGAACATAATGGATGCTTAATAAATGTTATTGATGATGCCCATTAAAGAGGCAATGGTTGATCAAATCATGGCCCTTGAATGGGCCATTGTGTCAAAAAATTACCTCTAGGAGAGCCACGTAGGAACACTCTGGTGAAGTGAGCAAGAGAACAGCTTATACAGTGGTAACAAGACTATGAAGACAAATGTCTTAGAAAGACTCAAGACCTCTGAGAAGGCAAGGCCCAACCATGATCAAAGATGGAACTGAAAAACCACCTGCTCACAGAGAGGTGGTGGATGCCAGGTATGAAATGAGGCAAGTTTGTTGTCCTGGAATATCTGTCACAGGAATTTTGTTTTTTGCTATTTCAATGGTTGGAGTGTGGAGCAGCAGAGATATGGAGTTATCAATGGAGAAAGGCAAGGATAAGAGCATCACTGAAGCATTTTTTAAGAGCTTGGTGAAGGAGGCCAGGAAGCAGCCCAAATGAACAGAACAACTGTGGAAAAGGCAGGCCTCACTTCAAAAGGTGGAGCCTCTGACAAGGAGGAATTCAGCCAGGTGGTCCTGGATGCTGGTGGGGAAAGGATGGGAACCCTTGCTGAGAGTCTGTGAGAAAGAAGGAGGAAAGTCGGGAATCCACACTGGCATGCTTATGGTTTTCATTCTGAACTTCACTGACATCAGATAAAAGGGGCCTTCCCACATACAGAAGAGATCAGATAAGGGGGTGGTGCAGGAAAAATGAATCTCAGGCATGCATAGCTTATTGGCCTTTCCAAAAAGTGTGGAATAAATAAGACCAGTCTGCATCTCAGAGACTGAAAGGTCAGACGCAGAGGAGGAAGGAAAGAAAGACCAACTCTGGCCCGGGGGCAAGAAGTAGCCAGTAGCCCCCTCCAGAGAGAAGAGAGGGAGCTTGGTCCTCTGAGGGGGAGGAGGAAGCAGTTGCTTGACCTTCAAGGATTGAGCTGATGGGGACTCAGGGGCTGTCTGGTGAGAGATCACCCTGGCAAGTTCAGAAGAGGTGATGAAGAAGGAGGGCTGGAGACTGCCTGCCTGGGGCTGCCAGGACAGTGATCTGATGACAACAGAGAGATCAGCTGGGCCCCCAGGGAATGTATCAGGACCTGACCAAGCATCTCCTAAGACCCCTGGAGCCAGGTGACAAAGACAACATGACCCATGTTGGGGGCTTTGTGTAGCCCAGGTGATAACTGAAACATGAAGAATGTGCAAGAAACCATGTTCTTAAAAGCACAGGTGAGTTTTCCTTCACCCCTGCCGAACGAAAGAGGAGAAAGGCCGATCAGGAAAAGTAAAGAAGGTTGTGTCTGAAAAGGGAGAGATGCAGGAAACATAATGGCCCACTCAGATGGATTTTTTAAATGCCTGCATTTTAAAGCATTTGAAATTTAGGACTGAACCCCAAAAAGCATCCATTTATGGTTCTACAGCAGCTTGGAAGGTCTCTGAATAGAGTGCCCCAGGGATCTGTGATTCAGATAAAGGTAGAGATGGCTACAAAACTAGAGGGACAGCAGACTCAACAAGCTCAATCTCTGGGGCTAAATCTAATAAGATGAAACATAATAGGGAAAATATAAAGTTTTATAGCTGGACTCAACAATCTCTTCCACCAGAGTAAAGTGAGGGAGCTCAGGTCAGGGAGATTGTCCAACAAAGGAGCTGGGGCTCATGGTGGCCTGCAAATGGAGCAGGAATCAGTGGTGGGAGCACTGGTAGCTAAGAGCTACCCACTTACTTGGAAGAGCAAAGTGTGGGGTCCCTAGGAGCCAAGGAAGCACAACTGGAGAGGAGATACATTTACCAAAGAGGATGATGACAACATGCTGGCCCTCCAGGAATCTCACCCTAAGGGGCACAACTTTCCAAAAGATGAACAGGTTTGTTCTATCAAACCTGAAGGAGGGAAAGAAGGAATTCATGTGGCCATTTTATAGATGGGGAAACCGAGGCATTAAGGCTGAGTGACCTGTCTAAGAACATGGCAAAGTCCAAAGTGCCCAACGGTCTCATCAATTCTACTCATTTCTTTCCTTTTGTTCCCCTTTTGGCTTCACCCTCCCAGCACACCCAAACACCACGACCTTTCCAATGGTCATACTGCTGACCCAAGAAGATGGTGAAGCAGGCATGACTGGCAGGAGTCCCAGTCCTGGCTGGGCAGGGGCATGTGAGGTTTGGATGAACTGGTCCACACCCACCCTCTGGCATTTTATAGACAAGAAGCCCATGGCCCAGAGAAGGGTGGAGTTGTGGCCCAGCTCCCAGAGCCAGCCAGGGGCTGACTGACTCCCAGACCTACCCCTTTTCCATGACACTAAGCAATTGAAGAGCTCTCCAAATCAAACAGGAAGTGCCTTCTGGGCTAATCCGGTGGTTTGGCTAAAGCCATAGGACAGCCCTAGGCCCACAGAGAATTGGCAGAACAGGAGCTCCTTGGCTCCTGCCTATTTCACTGGTCCAGCTCCTGGCAGAGCTGAGGCTAGCAATGCAACACAGCCCTCCGGCCCTCTCTCAGGGATCTCTCTGCCTCCCAAAGTTAGAACCTACTAGAAAAAGTACCCATCACTAGGACTGACCTCCTCCTGGTCACCTCAGTTACTGAGTTGAGGCTCAATGCCTCTATAACCCCCATCCACACCTGAGCTGCTTCCACAAAGGACTGGCATATCTCCCCTTTCCTCTTTTTTTTAGTTTTTTTTTTTGCAAGGCAAATGGGCTTAAGTGGCTTGTCCAAGGCCACACAGCTAGGTAATTATGAAGTGTCTGAGACTGGATTTGAACCCTGGTACTCCTGACTCCAAGGCCGGTGCTTTATCCACTGCACCACCTAGCCACCCTGTCCCTTTCCTCTTTTCATGGGCAGCTGCAGTCCATCCTTCCCCAAGGGGATCCTTCCCCCCAAGCTGGCCCCACTTATTTCCCACCAGACATTACCCCTGCCTACTTAATAGACTGAAAGCTCCTCAGGGGCAGACATCATGTCTGTCAGCTCCTTTCCATCCCCCAGAAGGGAAAGTGGGGAGAACATAGCCCTCAAAAATGTGCTAAAGAAATCAAGCCAGCCGTGACAGACACAGCTTCCAAAATGCTAAGAAAATGACCCATAACTCACAAGTGGACTCAATTCCATCTCCTACCATCACACAGCTGTCCCTGTGCCTAGTGGATCCTCCATCTCCCACCACCACTTGGCTGTCCCCATGCCTGGCAGGCTTTCCCTCCCAGAACCAGCTCAGGTGCCACCTCCATAGGAAGCCATCCTTGATGCTCACAAATACCAAAACTCTGGGCTTCCTCAAAGTGTCTTGCATCTGGTCTCAGCTTGACATGTTCTTTCCCCTGAGAATGTGAACTCGTGGGGGGCGGGGATGTTTCACTTTTTTTCTTTGTATCTCCAGTGCTACTCAGAGAGCCCCAGACAGATCAGGTATCTAATAAATGCTAGGGGTGGGGAGCAACAACTTTGGGAGTTCCTGAACTGAGATTTAAGAGTGCCAGACAACTGGTCAGAAAGAGATGGCTGGGGACAATTTGCTGGCATTGAGTACAACTGGCAGTGTTGGTGACTCTATTACCCATAGGCAGAGGGCAGAGGGAAGCATTGGAGGATAGTCACAAGAGAATAGAGGCCTGGTTACAATTCTAAGACAAAAAAAGTACTAGATCCTACCACCTTGGAAAAACTGAAAACTTCCAGGCCCCCAGAACAAGCTCTGAAAGTAACTGCAAGAAAGACCTGAAACTTGAGGCAGTGCTCCCTAGACCCTGAGAGGAGAACCCAACTTTAAAATAAAGTTTAATGTAATGAAATAGGTTGGGAGAATGAGCAAATGACAGCAGAAAAAGAATCTGACTAGAAAAAGTTACTATAGTGATAGGGGAAAAAATCAAAACAAACTCAGGAGATTACAACAATGTCAAAATAGCTACATGCAAAGTCTCAAAGAAAAAGTGTGAATTGGTCTCAGGCCTAAAAAGGATTCCAGGAAGTGCTCAAAAAGAATTTTAATAATTAAATGGAGGGGCAGCTAGGTGGCACAGTGGACAGAGCACCAGCCCTGAGTCAGGAGAACCACAGTTCAAATCTGGCCTCAGACATGTAATAATTGCCTAGCTGTGTGACCTTGGGCAAGTCACTTAAAATCCCACTGCCTTGCAAAAAAAACAAAACAAAAAAAATTAAGTGGGAGGTAGAGGGGGGGAAATGGGAGGGAAGGGGAAAAAATAAGAGTGATACAAGAAAATCACAGGGAAAAAATGAGTCAACAGTTTAGTAAAGGAGGCATAAATACTGAAATAAATAGCACTTTTAAAAAATTAGTCTAATAGTAAACAAAAAGACATAAAAATTCAGTAAAGAAAACAACTCCTTAAAAAGTAGAACTGGTCAAATGGAAAAAGGGGTACAAAAGCTCACTGAGGAAAATATCTCCTTAAAAATTCAAATTGGGGCAGCTAGGTGGCACAGTGGATAAAGCACCGACCCTGGAGTCAGGAGTACCTGGGCTCAAATCTGATCTCATACACTTAATAATTACCTAGCTGTGTGGCCTTGGGCAAGTTACTTAACTCCATTTGCCTTGCAAAGAAACAAACAAACAAACAAAAAACCTTAAAAAAATTCAAATTGGAGAAAAATTTCTAATGAATCAGGCAAATAGAAGCTAATGACTCCAGGAGACATCAGGACAATAAAACAAAATTTAAAAAAAAAGAAAGAATGAAATGTAAAATATCTGAATGGAAAAAATTATAGGACCTAGAAAATAGATAGAAGAGTGATAATTTAAGAATAATTTGTCTAGGGGAGGCTAGGTAGCTAAGTGAATAGAGCATGGGCCTTGAAGTCAGGAGTACCTGGGTTCAAATCTGACCTCAGACACTTAATAATTACCTAGCCGTGTGGCCTTGAACAAGCCACTTAACTCCATTGCCTTGAAAAATCTAAAAAAAATAAAAAGAATAATTGGTCTAAACCTATATCAGATTGCTAGCTGCCATGGGGATTGAAGGGTAGTAGAAAAATGTGGAACTCAAAAGTTTGCAAATGGATAAATGTTGAAAACTATCTTTGCATATAATTAGAAAGTTTTATTTATTTATTTAGGTTTTTGCAAGGCAAATGGGGTTAAGTGGCTTGCCCAAGGCCACACGGCTAGGTAATTATTAAGTGTCTGAAACTGGATTTGAACCCAGGTACTCCTGACTCCGTGGCCGGTGCTTTATCCACTGCACCACCTAGCTGCCCCTAGAAAGTTTTTTAAAAACTGTACCAAAGGGGACAGCTAGGTGATGCAGTAGATAGAGCCAGTCCTGGAGTCAGGAGCCAGTTCAAATGTGACCTCAGACACTTAATCTAATTTAACTGTATGACCTTGGGCAGGTCACTTAACCCCATTGCCTTGCAAAAACAAAAATAACCAAAAGTGTACCAAGAAGGAAAAAAAGGAAGGTAACATAATATTGTCAGAAAATATACTTTTCTTTGTTTCCATATACTACATGAAACTTTTTTCTAAAATTCAGTAAAAACTAAGAGAAATAAAAAGCTTAAAAAAGAATTATTGATCCACCTGAAAGCCATGATCAAAAAAAGAATCTAGACATCATCTTTCCAAAAATTGTTAAGGAAAACTTCTCTGCTATTCTAGAAATAAAGGGTAAAATGGAAATTTAAAGACTCCACTAATCACTCCCTGAAATGAAAACTCAGAAGAATATTATAGCCAAATTCCAGAGCTCCTCAGGTCAAGGAGAACATATTGTGAACATCCAGAAAGAAACAATTCAAATATCATGGTGTCACAATCAGAATCACATACAACACAGCATTTCTACAATAAAGGATCATAGGGCTTCGAATATGATATTCTGAAGGGCCAAGGAGCAAGGATTACAATCAAATATAACCTATCTACCAAAACTGAGTATAATTCTTCATGGTAAAATATGGATATGCAGTGAGGAGTTTCAAGCATTCCTGATAGAAAACCAGAGCAGAAGAGACTATAAGACTCAAGAAAGGCATAAAAAAAGAGCAACAGAAATCATAAGGGATTCAATAAGGTAAAACTTTTGAATTCCTTCATGGGAAGATGATACTTGTAACTCCCATGAACTTTATCACTACTAGGGAAGTCAGATGGAGAATATATAGACAGGGGACATGGGTGTGAGTTGACTATAATGGGATGATATCCAAAAAAATAAAATTGATCAAATAGAGGACTTTCAAGCCTTTCTGGTGTAAAGACTGGAGGTGAATAAAACATTTGAAAAACATAAGACCCAAGAGAAGCATATAACGGCAACATGAAAGAGTAATCATAAGGACTCAATAAAGTTATACTGTTTACATTCCTATAGAAGAAAGTGACACATTTAAGAACTTTCCATTATTAGGGCAGTTAGGAGTGTGCATAGGGGCACAGGTGTGATTATATTGAGAGGGTCTCCAAAATAGAAATGTCAAAGTGAGAAAGAGGGATGCACACAGAGAAGGGGAAAGGAAAAGACAGAAGGGAAATTTTTCTCACATAAAAGATATGGGCAAGGAAGAATGGGTGAGGGGATGGTGGTGGCAAGGCCTGAACCTTACTCTCATTAGAATTGGTTCAAAGAAGGAAGAATGTATCTATATCTATCTATACCTAAGTAGATAATTATCTATATCTCTATATAAATATAGAGAGATAGAGAGAGATATATACCATTACATACTCAGCTGGGAGTAGAAAGCTATCTCACCTAACAGGGAAATAGGAAGTAAAGGGGATAAGGGTTATAGGGTAGGTAAAGTCATAAAAAGGAGACGTTTAAGGGAGGCAGTGGTCGGAAGCAGAGCAGACTTTTGAGAAAGGACAGGATAAAAAGAGAAAAGGATAAACAGAAGAAAATTGGATGGAGGGAGATATACTGTTAGTCATCATTAATGGGAATGGGATGAGCTCATCCATAAATAGCCAAATGGATCAGAACCAGAGTCCAACAATATGTTGTGTACAAGAGCCACACGAAGCAAAAAGACAAAGTTAAAATAAAGGACTGGAGCAGAATCCAGTATGACTCAAAGTACAAAAGGCAGGGGTAGCAATGACAGTCTCGGAAAAAACACAAGCAAACACAGATTTAATTAAAAGAGATAATCAGGGAAACTACATTATGTTAAAAGGGACTAGAGACTGTGAAGTGGCACAAACATTTTTGCACCAAGTTTTCCAGTAAGGCCCCACTTTTCAAATATATTGACTATAGAACTGAATCAAATTCATAAAAGTAAGGGCCATTCCCCAATTGATAAATGGCCAAAGGATAGGAACAGGAAGTTTCCAGAAGAAGAAATCAAAGCTATCTATAGTCACATGAAAAAAATACTCTAAACCACTGTTGATTAGAGAAATGCAAATGAAAACATTTCTAAGGCATGACCTCATTTCTATCAGAAATGACAGATGCTGGAGGGGATGAGGGGAAAATTAGTTCATTGAAATTGGTGGAGTAATGTACTGTTCAACCATTTTGGAGAGCAATTTGGAACTAAGCCCAAAGAGTTCTAAAAACCATGACTTAGCAAATGCCACTGCTATCCCAAAGAGATCCAAGAAAAGGGAAAAGGACCTGTATACACAAAAGTATTCATAGTAACTCCTTTTATGATGGCAAAAATGGAGGGGATGTCCATCAGTTAGGGAATGACTGAAGAGGTCTGTGGTATACAATTGTGGCAGAATTCATGTGATGGAAATGTAAGGGATAGTTTCAGAAAAAACATGGGAAGACTTACATGAACTGATGCAAAGTAAACTGAAGAACCGGGAAATGCCCTTGCACTATAACAGCAATATTGTAATAATGATCAGTTGTGGAAACCTTAGCTATTCTCATTAAGATGAATGCAAGACAATTCCAAAGAACCTATGATGCAAAATGCTCTCTACCTCCAGAGAGAGAACTGATGGTCTCTGAGTGCAAATTGAAGTATAATCTTCTCCGTGTTTTGCTCTTTTTTTTCAATGTGGCTAATATGATTTGTGTGACTTCATGTGCATAATTGATATTTTGATATTATATTGGGAGGGTCTCTAAAAAAGAAATATCAGGGCAAGAAAGAGGGATGCACAAAGAGAAAGGGAAAGGAAAAGATAGAAGGGAATTTTTCTCACATAAAAGAGGTGTGCAAGGAAAAATGGGTGAGGGGATGGTGGTAGCAATGCCTGAACCTTACTCTCATCAGAATTGGTTCAAAGAGGGAGGAATATAGACAGACAGATTATCTATCTGTTGGGCTGGTGGGAGGGGGGGGGGGGATATAAAACTCAAAATTTTAACAAGAAAATGCTAAAAATAAATAATAAAATTTAAAAATAAATGTTTGAAGGGAGAAGGGAAGTGGGAGAAAGGAAGAAAGAACAAACAAATGAAGAAAGGAAGGAAAGGAATGAAGGAAGGAGGGAAAGAAGAAAGGAAAAGAGTGAAGGAAGGTAGGGGAGAGAAAGACAGAGAGAGAGAAAGACAGAGAGAAACAGAAACAAAAAGAGAGACAGAAAGAGAGAGGGGAAACAAGCAGAAGCTAGTTCTTAGGTGTCTGAATGGGGTGAAAAGGGCTTCTCTAGGGAGAACCCAGGAAGAGCAGCTGGGGCCACCTCTTTGCCCTCAACTGTTAAGTAGGGGCCTTGGACTGGAGAGGCAGCAGCTGGGTCTCTCCAAGGAGAATGAAAGGACCGTTTACATTTGTGACAAACAGCCAGGAGGAAGTAGCTGCACATTCATCCATAAACAGGATAGGAGAGCAGTTTCCAAGCCAGCCCAGCTCCTTTGCACAGGCGGCTGGCATAGGGCCAGCCCTCGGACTCCCAGTGAAGCCAGCTGGGGCTTCTGTCCTTATAAGGCTGGGAGGAATCCCGCTGGCTCCAGGGAAAGGCCTAGGAGGAAGCAGCTCTGGGGCCCGGCTCCTCTCCCCAGCACCCCTCAGGCCCTCCCAAGCCTTTGTTAATTATTGGAACTGAGGACAGAGCCCGGAATGCAAAGGTCACCTGTCCAACAAGAGCCAAGAAACCTTGGTGAGCTTAAAAACTCCTCAGGCTAGGGGTGGGAGAGTCTGAGAGGGCTGAGAGTGGGGCAGGGATTAAGGCAAAGACAGGATCACCTGGGATACCTCAAGTACTGCTCACCAACCTCCAGGAAGTTCCTTCCCAATCAGAGTGTGCACGGATCACCCACTGCCCTCTAAAGGTGCTGCTAAGACAAGGCATGACCATTAGAATACCCCTTGACCAGCTGGGGAAACTGAGGCCCACAGGGGACAGTCTTTACTTGATGGTATCATCAGTTCCCACAGCCCTCAATGACCATTTCTATACTGACAATTCTCAGATCTACTTATCTAGCCCAAAGCTCTCTCCTCCCTCCAGACTAGCATCTCCAGAAATCTCTTGGACATCTCCAAATGAGTGTTCTATAGACATCTTAGAAGCAACCTTCCTATCACTGTCCATTCTCCCAACCTCCAGGCTCACAAGCCTGGCCTCCTCACACTCTCATCCTCCCTAGCCAAGCTGTCATCAAGGTAACAACTTAGGCTTTGCACCATCTCTCAAAGACACTCCTTCTCCTCTGACTCTGCCCCTCTCTGGTGGGGCAGACCCTCATGCCTCGACTGTGGCAGAAGCTGCTGGGGATCTCTCCCTCCTCCAGTTCATCCTCCATTCAGCCTCTAAAGTGATCTTCCTGAAGCTCAGGTCTGAGTATGTCACCCCCTTCTCTCCCACTCAGTAAACTCCTGTGGGTCCCTATCACTCCAAGACAAGTGTGAAATTCTGTTTGGCATTCAAAGTCCTTCATAACTGTCCCCTCTTCCCTTTCCAGTCTTCTTCCACCTGACTAGTGACCCCTGGCCTTCTGGCTTGTTCCATCAACAAGACCCTCCATCACCCATCTCTAACTATCCCCTCCCACCCTGCCTGAAAGACTCTCCCTCCTCCACACCTCCTGGTTCTCCTGGCTTCAAGTCCCAGAAAAAATCTGAACTACTTCACGGAGACTTTTCCAACCCCCCTCAGTCAGTGCCGGTGCTTCCCTCTGAGATCACCCCCAATTTAGCCTATCTAGAGTTTAGTGTATTAGAGGCAAGCTTCTTGAGGGAAGGGACCCTCTTTTGTCTTCCTTTGGGTCCTCAGTGGTGAGCCCAGGGTCCAGCGCATAGATAGGAACATGCTTGTTGACTTGAAAACTTGGAACTCAAGGCCCTTTGATACTTGGACTACCTTCCTCTGGACACCATGTCTTTTAGGGTGTCCAGGACTGACCACAGAACTTCAGATGAGTCTGATGAGGACCAAGGCCAGAGTTCATAAGTGAGTGAACATGGGGCTGTCAAAAAAGCCAACTTAATCCAAAGAATAATAATAAAATTAGCAAATTAAATTAATAAATAAATAAATATTAATATATTTTATAGAAATAAAATTAGCAAGGTAATGGTAGGAAGCTGCCCATTCAAAAGTGTTAGAGAGACTGGATGGCCACCTCTGGAGGATGTCATAGCTGAGGGTCCTTTCTGGGTGGGAGGGTGGACTCTGGAGCCCCTGGGGTTCTAGGATTAGGTGACCTTGCCCTTTAATCAATCAGGGGAAGCCAAAGACAATTTTTCAAAAGGGCAGTCAGGACTGTTTGGCTGCTGATCATTCAGAATGTTTCAGATGATATTACTAGGTCTGTATCCCAAAGAGATCATCACTAAGAGGGGAAAGACCCACATTTTCAAAAATATTCCTAGCAGCTCTTTTCATGGTGGCAAAGAATTGGAAACTGAGGGGATGTCCATCAATTGGGGAATGACTGAACAAGCTGTGGTACATGAATGTGATGGAACACTATTATTCTAGAAGAAATCATGAACGGGTGGACTTCAGAAAAGCCTGGAAAGACTGGCATGAACTGATGCAGAGAGAAGGGAGCAGAACCAGGAGAACATTGTCCACAGCAACAGCAGCTGTAACATCAGTTGTGAAGGACTAGGCTCCTCTCTGCAGGTCAGCGATCCAGGACAGTTCATTCTAAAAGACTGTGATGGAAAATGTCACCCCCAAAGAAACATAGATCCGAATGCAAACTAAGACATGCTCCCTTTGTAAAATTTGCTTTTTGTTTTCTCTTTCTCGTGGTTTTTCCCTTTTGTTCTGATTCTTCTATCATAACATGACTAATGGAAATCTGTTTAACATGATCGTGCATGTACAACTCTATCAGATCACCTGCTAGCTTAGGGCTCGGGGGAAGAAAGAGTGGAAGGGAGAAAATTTTACAAAAATGAATGTTAAAAACTACCTTCGCATATAATTGGAAAAATAGATTTTTTAAAAATTTTAAGAAAAGAATGTCTCAGGTGAGATAAGGGCTCCTCTCCTTCTCCCTCCTCCTCCTCATCCATCTGTACCTCCTCTTCTTCTTCCTCCTTCTTCCCACCTCCTCATTCTCTTCCTCCTCCTCTTCCTCCTTCCCCTCCTGTGTCTTCATCCCCGGGCTTCCAATTCATTCATTCAGCCCCTTGAAGGATCACTCAAGTCTTCACTGAGTAGTTACTGGGGTGCGGTGGGGGAGGGGATGAGAGGGACAGGAGGGGCCGGAAGGGGCAGGGTCTTCCCTTTGGGGCCTGGGGGAGGGAGGAGAGCAAGTCTGGTTGAGAGACTAGGTGCAACAGGAAACCACTGGAGGCTGCCTGCCAGAAGCATCTCTCAGTTATGAGGCAGAATATGCAAAAGGCTGAGAGCCGGGGAGAGGCAGCTAGGCCCGGCTGCAAGAGCTCCCAGGGAGGATTTGGTTAGAGCTCGAGAAGCAAGGAAACACTTGGTGAACAGGCTAGGCCTGGAGCAGAGGTGGCCTAGCTGAGCTACAGAGCACAGGATATGATCTTTGACCACAGGAAATTGGTGAACACCCAGGCAGGGCAGTGGCCCAAGCCTCTGCCACGGGCACGACTTGGCCCGCCACTCTTTCTGTTTGTCCTCTGCCTCCTTCCTGGAAATAGTGATGTGCTTCAACAGAGATCTGGGTTCAAATCCCATCTCTGACACTTTCGAGCAGTGTGCTTTGGAGTAAATTGGCCCCTCCAGGCCTCCATTTCCTCATCTGTTCAATGGAAATAGCTGAACTCCCCTAGCTCCCAGAGGAGAGAGGCGAGAGGGGAGGGACCGTGAGGAGAGCACCCTAGAAGGGGGAGCGAAGATGAGGTAAAGGATGCTGAGCAGACCCAGACAGAACAGCTGGGCGGTAGGTCAGAAAAGGGCAAGCCCATGAGCTTCCCCCTCTCCTCCTCCTCCTCCGGGTCACTCAGGCCAGAGTCTCATGGAACATCTGGGAAAGTTCCAAGGGAAGAGACTGAGCAGCAAATGAATAAT